>NC_085090.1:6187617-6202617 GCF_963422355.1 Corticium candelabrum
CATCTGTCTGTCTGCCTGCTGGTCTGCCTGTTCATTTGTGAATTGTCTGTTGTTGTTGTTGTTGTTGTTGTTGTTGTTGTTGTGTGTCAGTTGGTTTTTGTCTGTCTTTCTGTCTGTTTGTTTGTCTGTCTATCTGTCTGTTAAATCTATAATTTCTCCATTATTTATTTCTCTCTTTCTGTTATCAACTCTAACTATTGCATCTCTCAGGTGGGCATTATTTCCACCTCACACACCAAAGAGCATGGTCAAAGGCAACCGAGACGAATTGAGACCTCATCAAGACGAAGCGGTCGCCTGGTTCATCCACGTCTACCCTAAAACTCAACTTCCAACGTGGCCACAACAATACAGACCTGTAAGTCACACATAAAACCACATGTACATAGGATGGTAGAGGATATGGAGATAAGGTGTGTTCACACTATGATTTGCAAACCATGTTGTGTTATATTATGATTTGCATGATACAAAGAAATAAATTAGCATACAGTACAACCCTGTGTTCAGACTGGACTGGGCTTGATTACCTGGTTTGTCAACCCAGCACTCTATTGTGATCCATTGTTTGAGGAGGAATCTCTGTACATCGCGTCTGACAACAGAGTTAGAATACTCTGCATGACAAACGACACAGCAGTTTCGGTACTCTGCGATAGCACTGCGGTAGCGACGAAAACAATGTCGTCTGTCATCTACAGCAAGACAATGATTTCCTTGATAGCCATACAGCTACTCTTGTTACTAGGCGGTAAACAACTAGGAATGTCAGTGTTGTCCCAAGATTTATGTTATGACCACGCCCACCCTAAATTTTGGCCACGCCCATTCCAATTGTTTTACTAAGACATTGATGCTGGTTTGCTTACACTGAGATGCCATGAACTGTTTCATGTATATTAAGCCTTATAGCCAGTTGAAAATTTCCAGATTTCAAGAAGCTGAGTACCTACTAGTAGTACATACTCAGGGATGTCCCAAGATTTTTGTAAGGCAGGGCGGAAATTGCTATAACCACAGTCACCCTTATTTTGGGTGACGCCCATTCCAATTTTTGTAATGACAGCCCCAGGAAAGCTTTGGTGTGGGTTTGCTCATCCCTGAGATGTCACAAACTGTTGTCATGGAATGCTCAGGCACGAAGGAACAAAGTGGTCTAATTTTAAGAAGAAAGTTTCTCTGTGTCTTGGTTCACTGTGCTTGACCACATGATAGCTATATTAATCCTTATAGCCCCTGGAAAATTTCCAGACATCAAGAAGCTGAGAACCTACTAGTAGTATAGGGAGGGCCAGATATCTACAGAACTCCTTTGTTACTGTCAGATACTGACCTAAATAGGGGGCAGTGCTGACAACTACTGTTGATGTTTGAGTACTTATATTACAATTAAGTTGAGACCATATGGCAGTCTTTGTTCTAATTGGTCTTATCTTCAAACCAAGCATCCTAGGAACTACTTGTTAGTCTCAAACAACTTCCCACTTTTCAAAATACAAATACAAGTTTATTATCTTCATAGCTAATCACTGTCTACTCATGCAGTAAAGCATGGGGCCTGTACCACGTGGAAGTGGAGATGCCTTTTGTATGCTGGGGACAACCCCGATACTGTAGGATATAATAGGAAAGGCCAGATACACATACAGACCTTGTTTGTTACCATAGCTATACTGACCTAAATAGTGAGCGGTGCTGACAACCACTGTTGCTCTTTGAGGACTTGTATTACAACCAAGTTCATACCATATGGCGGTCCTAATTTGCCCTTGCAAACACATAGCAAACCAGCATTGCATTGGGCAGGTGCAAAGTTTAACACGAACTCAATTATGATAACAAGCAGCAGTTCAAACCAGGGATAAACCATAGAGTAAACACACCTATAGACATCTGAGTGTGGGCAATGCCATAAATTTGTCAAACTTTTTTGTAAAATTAAAATTTTTTTTTAATTAAAATAGAATTCTATAAAAATAATACGTAATTTACTTTTTGTTCAAATCTTAACAAATATGCAAATTTAAATCTATTTTATTAATTTATTTAAAGTTTAATTATTAATTGAAGAAAATGCATTTTAATATTTTTTTATAATTTTATTTAATATTAATTAAATAATTAGTTTTAGTTATTTAATATTAAATATATTTAGGTAATGTTAATTATTTTTAGTTATTTAATATTAATTGTTTTAGTTATTTAATATTTATTGTTTTTAGTTATTAATATTAATTGTTTTTAGTTATTTAATATTAAATATATTTAGTTAATGTTAACTATTTTTAGTTATTTAATATTAATTGTTTTAGTTATTTAATATTTATTGTTTTTAGTTATTAATAGTAATTGTTTTAGTTATTTAATATTAATTGTTTTTAGTTATTTAATATTAAATATATTTAGTTAATGTTAACTATTTTTAGTTATTTAATATTAATTGTTTTTAGTTATTTAATATTAACTATTTTTAGTTATTAAATATTAATTATTTTTAGTTATTTAATATTAATTATTTCTAGTTATTTAATATTAATTATTTTTAGATATTTAATATTAATTATTTTTATTTAATATTAAATATTTTTTATTATTTAATATTAATTAATTTAGACATTTAAGTTAATTATTTTTATTTATTATTAATAATTTTTATTTAATATTAATTATTTTTATTTAATGTTAATTATTTTTATTTAATGTTAATTATTTTTATTTAATATTAATTATTTTTATTTAATATTAATTATTTTTATTTAATATTAAATATTTTTTATTATTTAATATTAATTAATTTAGACATTTAAGTTAATTATTTTTATTTATTATTAATAATTTTTATTTAATATTAATTATTTTTATTTAATGCTAATTATTTTTATTTAATGTTAATTATTTTTATTTAATATTAATTATTTTATTTAATATTAATTATTTTTATTTAATATTATTTATTTTTATTTAATATTAATTATTTTTATTTAATGTTAATTATTTTTATTTAATGTTAATTATTTTTATTTAATATTAATTATTTTTATTTAATATTGATTATTTTTAGTTAATTAATTTTATTTAATATTAGTTATTTTTATTAAATATTAATTGTTTTTAGTTATTTAATATTATATATTTTTATTTAATGTTAATTATTTTTATAATTATTTAATCAAATAATTAATAACTAAGCAATTAATTTATATCCCTATATGACACAAGCGTTACGCTCTATCTCATTCTCATCTTTCCTCTTCCTTCTCAATATCGTTCGCTGTAGGTCGAGATCCTACAGAAAACCGGGGAGACTGTGTTCGTTCCTGGTGGGTGGTGGCATGTCGTTGTTAACCTTGACTTGACTGTCGCTGTCACACAGAACTTTGCCAGCGTCACCAACTTCCCCGTCGTGTGGCATAAGACAGCAAGGTAAGACACCGAGTGTTACGATTGAGTCAACGAGGACTAATTGTGTGTTGGTAATAGAGGCCGTCCCAAGTTTTCGAAGAAGTGGTATGCTGCTCTGAAGGTAGTAGGTGGATGTTGTGATGTGTGGTTGTTGATTGGATTTGTTGGGATATTGAAAGGGGTGGGAAAATGTGTTGCATTGTGTGGTGCTGTAGTGTTGGTGGTTGGTTAGTTGCTTGCTTGCCAGTTTGTGAGTAGAGGTGAACATACATGCTTGCTTGCCTGTGTGTCAGTTTGTTGTTGTTGTTGTTGTTGTTGTTGTTGTGTGTCTGTCTACCTGTCTATTTGTTCATTTGTCTGTCTATTAGTTTGTTCGTCTGTCTATCTGTCTATGTGTCTGTCCGTCTGTCTATCTGTTTGTCTGTTCATTTATCTATCTGTTTGTCCGTCTGTCTATCTGTATATGTGTCCATCTGTCCATCTGTCTATTCATCCATTTATCTATCTGTTCATGTATCTGTCTATCTGTCTGTCTGTCTATCTGTACATCTGTCTGTCTGTCTATATGTCTGTCTGTCTGTCTATCTGTCCGTCCATCAGTCCATCCGTCTATCTGTTCATTTGCTTGTCTGTCTATCTGTTTTGTCTGTTTGTCTGTCTCTCTGTGTACCTATCAGTCTGTCTGCTTATCTGTCCATCTGTCTGTCTGATAGAGACTTTCCAACATTTTGTCCATTGACTGTTATTGTTTTACATAAAGTTAGCGCTTGTTATCAGTAGAGTAAGCTTTTAAATAAAGCAATCTGTCTGTCTATCTGTCTGTCTTTCTGTGTATCTGTTAGTGCATCCGTCTGTCTGTCTGTCTGTCTGTCCTATTTTTTAAATTTAAGATGTTTATTTTGCCTAGGAGGGACGCCCTGATTTGGTTGCTGTAGCTGATAGTGTTAACCTGGATCAGGACTGCGGGCTGCCTTCATCGTCCTCGTCATCTTCATCTTCTTCGTCGTCGTCTTCTTCAAGCTCTGGCTCATCAGGGGAGTCAGAGTCAGATAGTGAAGCAGGTGTTACTGTTAGTAGTAATGAAGGTTCTCCGAGGAGAAAGAAAAGGTGAAGTAGATGTTGCCTTGTATGGTATTGTCTCTCTACCTGTTTGTCTCTGTATGCCAGTCAGGCAGGCAGTCAGTGTGTGTGTGTGTGTGTGTGTGTGTGTGTGTGTGTGTGTGTGTGTGTGTGTGCGTGCGTGCGTGCATGTGTGCGTGTATGTGTGTGTGTGTGTGTGTGTGTGTGTGTGTGTGTGTGTGTGTGTGTGTGTGCAAGCGTGTGTGTCTGTCAGTCTGTATGTTTCTCTGTCAGTCAGTCTGTCAGTCTGTATGTTTCTCTGTCAGTCTGTCTGTCTGTCTGTTTATCTGTCAGTCTGTCTGTCTGCATGTTTGTTTGTCAGTCTGTATGTTTGTCAGTCAGTCTGTCTGTCTGTATGTTTGTCTGTAAGTCTGTCTGTCTCAGTCTGTCTGTCTGCATGTTTGTCTGTCAGTCTGTCAGTCTTTGTGTTTGTCTGTCTGTCTGTCTGTCTGTCTGTCTGTGTGTTTGTCTGTCTGTCTGTCTGTCTGTCTGTCTGTGTGTTTGTCTGTCAGTCTGTCTGTCTGTCTGTGTTTGTCTGTCTGTCTGTGTGTTTGTCTGTCAGTCTGTGTATTTGTCTGTCAGTCTGTCTGTCAGTCTGTGTATTTGTCTGTCAGTCTGTCTGTCTGTGTGTTTGTATGTCAGTCTGTCAGTCTGTGTATCTGTCTGTCAGTCTGTCTGTTTGTGTTTGTCTGTCTGTTTGTGTGTTTGTATGTCAGTCTGTTTGTGTGTTTGTATGTCAGTCTGTCAGTCTGTGTTTGTCTGTCTGTCTGTGTGTTTGTATGTCAGTCTGTCAGTCTGTGTATTTGTCTGTCAGTCTGTCTAAGTATTAGTGTTTGGTTACCATAGTCTACACATGCCCAACACCATCCAGTAATTTCCCTCCATCATAGGCGGAAGTTGCATCAAAGTCCAACAAATATAAACTGTTCATGACCAGTCAAAGATTCTCTCGTTGTGTACATTACAACAACTGTAATACTGATTAGGCGACGATTATTGTCACAATGTAATCTGTGACACGTTGACCAAATGTTTTGACATAAAAAGCCAGAATGGTGAGAATTGATATAAATATGGATTGCATTGAGAGTCAGGCGTGTGTGTGTCCGTGTGTGTGTGTGTGTGTGTGTGTGTGTGTGTGTGTGTGTGTGTGTGTGTGTGTGTGTGTGTTTGCCTGTGGTATGTGTGTGTGTGTGTGTGTGTGTGTGTGTGTGTGTGTGTGTGTGTGTGTGTGTGTGTGTGTGTCTGTGTGTTTGCCTGTGGTGTGTGCTGTGTCTGTCTGTGGTGTGTGTGTGTGTGTGTGTGTGTGTGTGTGTGTGTGTGTGTGTGTGTGTGTGTGTGTGTGTGTGTCTGTGTCTGTGTGTGTGTCTGTGTGTGTGTCTGTGTGTGTGTCTGTGTGTCTGTCTCTCTCTGTCTGTCTGTCTGTCTGTTTGTCTGTCTTATTTCACTATTGAACACAAAAAGTAAAATTTACAAGAACACTATAGGTAAAACTGCTAAGCTAAATGTCCATCTACTGAGACATACAGATTAGGGTTAGGGTTAGGTGTGTCTGTCTATCTGTCTGTGTGTGTGTCTGTCTGTCTGGTGTGTGTGTGTGTGTGTGTGTGTGTGTGTGTGTGTGTGTGTGTGTGTGTGTGTGTGTGTGTGTGTGTGTGTGTGTGTGTGCAGTGTTCGAAATTCCCACTCGCCAATGGCGAGTCCAAATCAATGTTGACGAGTAGAAGGTAGCTGTCCACTCGCCAGAGATTAGCAGAGAAGCGGGCAGGCATGTTCAGAATTGTAGTCAGGGGGTGTTGAGTTTAGGGCTAATTGTGTACATAAGCATTGAAAAGCGGATGTTGGCTGTCAGAACTGCAGTCATAGTTATCTAAATTGTCTATTTATATTGTACTGTGGTAAAGGATAGTTACATGAAACCGCAATCTCATTTACACGTCTCTTGTGTACACAAAGAATGCGACTGCAAACCTGCAAACCTGCAAACCTTCAAACCTTCTCGTGAAACCAGACACGCCTAGTGATGTTTTCCAAGTCCTTGCAGTACCACACTCTTGTCATCTAGGCCTAAATGCTATTACCTATCTGTCTGTTTAAATTCACCTGTAGGTTTCTTCCAATGCAATATCATGATCATGGTATATAGCCGCCTTTCTGAAACCATCTTGTCGCCTACAATATGCAGTGAGTTGTAAGGGAGTAGATAGTTTCATAGCCAAATGTTAGTGGCAAATTCAATGTAGTCTGAATCTACTCCTAGGGTCAAGAGCACACCACGCAGGGCTTGCACACAGCTACATGTATATTGCAGTCCACATGCACGGATTTTACAGTATGGCTCAAGAATCAAAGATGAACATTTACATTGTAGGTGTACATGAATCTATAAAAAAACAGTTGTCTAGAGCTTTCAGGCATGCTTAGGTTCGGTTAGTCTAATAGGTCATGATGGAAATTTGAATACCATGGTCAGTTCTAAATGTTCTAAGAGGTGTCTTTATATTGCACCTTATGGCAAGAAAAATCGTCTACAACAAAAGAATCAAGAATGATGATGAGTACGTGGATAAAATGTAATGCATTTGTTTTTTTGTTGTAAAACAAAGTCAATCAGTAATACACATAACTATAGTCTAATAATTACTGCAGATTCTGTTACACAACCACTACTAACTTTTAGACATAGGTAGCTTGTTAATTAATAATTAATAAATAAATAAATAATAAAGAATTAATAAATAAATAAATAATAAATAATAAATAAATAATTAATAAATAAATAACTAATAAAATAAATAATTAATAAATAATTAATAAATAAATAATTAATAAATAATTAATAATTAATAAATAATAAATAATTAATAAATAAATAATTAATAAATAACGAAATCCTTCTCTGACTGACGTCTCTGAGCAGCGTTTGGCAGACCAGAAGCCATATCTCCTAACTTCTGGAAGTCTGACTGAATCAGAGTTGGAGGACATTAAACGCGAGGCCGCACAGGATGGAAAGCCCGTCTCAGGTTTGTTATCTGTTACGACTGATGTTTGTCCTGGTGTGCAGATGTCGGCGTTGGATGTGGTTTCTGCTCTATCAGCTGATAGCTCAGTTGTCACGCCTTTGCTTGACAATGTGTCACCTTGCATGGCTTCAGTCAGGATGGCGCCTGCTGCATGTGGTGGGAAACCTGTCGTGTCAATGATGCAAGAGGATCATGAGTTTGCTAATCACTTGGAAGATGGCTCCCTTGTTTAGTCAGTCACTGTTGTCTCTAGGGACTGCTCATCTGCAAGAGATAGTGGTGATATCCTATCCGTAGATGACACTTTGGATTCAGTTCTGTGCAGTGCTGTCAGGGAATCACCATCCCCTTGTGACTCTGTGAGCTCTGATCTGATGACTACACATCCTAGCATAGCTTCTCGGCTAGAAAGGATGGAAACTCCTACATCTCAACTCAGTCCAGACTGCTGCCAAACGGAGGATGGTCTTTTGCTTGATTGTGATGCTGTTGTGGACCCTGTACTTCATCGAGGGTTTCTTGAGGAGTTGCAGAAAGTCAGGCAAATTCCTATCTGTGAGAGACAACGCCTTCCAAGGATCTTTGTGAACAGTGGAACCCTGAAGCTTATTGGTGATCTTAACACGATCATCAGTTCGTTGAAGAATGAACCAGATATGAGTGAAATCAGTTACCTGGTATACTCTGCTGCTTCGCTAGTGTCCAAAAGGCGGACTTAAAGATGACGAAGTCAACCAATTCTCAAACACCGACATGGAGACGAAGGCTGGATATGGAGATTCTCACACTTCGACGTGCGATCTCACTGTTGCTGGAGGTTAGAAAGGGTTCATCGGGCATTCGTATGTTACATGAACTCCGACGTCTTCGGCATCGGTTGGGCATTTCCTGTTCGGAGAGTTGTGAGGTCTCCATCAATCGATTGAAAATGGAACTTAAGTCCAAGGTCGAGCGGACCAGGAGGCTGGAGAAGAATCGTAAGAGACTTCGCCAGAATGGTTTGTTTCAACGAGATGCTGGACGGTTTTACAGAGAGCTGGATAAGCAGACTATCCAGATCACTTCCCCGCCATCCGAGTCTGAGATTGAACAGTATTGGGGTGGTATCCTAGAAACTGAGGTACATCACAATGAGTCTGCCTTCTGGCTGAGACGTCAAACCGATGGTGAGACGCACCGGAAAGATGAGCAGCAGTGGTTGCCTATCTCAGACAATGAGGTCACATCGTGTCTCAAAAGGATGGGGAACTGGAAGTCTCCTGGTCCAGACAAGGTTTATGGTTTCTGGGTCAAGCGTATCACGTGTCTTCACACTGATCTGACTCGTAACTACAACCTGCTGGTTCAGAATCCAGACTCTGTACCCAACTGGTTGTCTCAAGGAATAACCACTCTGATTTCTAAGAATGACAAGACTGACCAGGCCAAAAATTACCGGCCTGCCACGTGTCTGGCTGTCTTCTATAAGACCCTCACCTCAGTCATCAGGCAGAGGATTGCAGGGCATTTGGATCAGAGAAACCTCATGGCTCCGGAGCAGAAGGGTTGTCGACAGGGATCTTTTGGTGCAAAGGATCAGCTGTTGATCAACAGGCTGCTTACCGAAGACTGTAGGACCAGGCACAAGAGCTTGAGCATGGCTTGGGTAGACTACCAGAAAGCCTATGACAGCATGCCACACAGTTGGTTGCTCCAATGCCTTCAGCTGCATAAGATCAGTCCAGTCTTGTGCGGGTTCCTGTCACGTGTGATGAAGAGTTGGAGGACATCGATGGTGCTTTCTTGTGGGAATAGTACGATCAAGACAAGGCTTATGCAGATCAGGAGGGGTATTTTCCAAGGTGACTCACTTTCTCCACTTCTCTTCTGTATGGCTCTCAATCCTCTGAGCAAGGAACTGAACAGAACCGGTTACGGCTACCGGATGACCACTGGGCATGGTGAGACTGCCAAACGTCAGCTTATCAGTCATCTACTTTACATGGATGATCTGAAGCTGTATGGCAGAAACTCTGATCAGTTGGACGGGTTGTTGCACACGGTTCGTACCTTCTCTGATGACATCCAGATGAAGTTTGGTCTGGACAAATGTGCTGTTGCACACTTTGTCAACGGCAGGCTATCTGGACACAACTCTGGAGTGACGGTAGGAAAAATGGACACCATCAACTGTCTGGAACCGGGTCAAGTCTACAAGTACTTGGGTGTAGATGAGAGTAACGGTATTCAGCACAGCATGATGCGGGAGAGGTTCTCCGGACTGAGTTGTATGGTCGGAACAAGATTCTAGCCATCAATGGGTTTGCACTACCGGTTCTCATTTACGGTTTTGGCGTCATTCATTGGGGTGCACGGACCTACAGCAGCCTGATCGACGGACCAGAAAGCTCCTCTCTATGCACGGTGTCCACCATCCTGCTGCAGACGTTGACCGACTGTACGCTCCTTGCAGTGATGGGGGTAGGGGGTTACAACAGATTGAGTCGACATATCAATCTTGTATTGTGAGGCTGAACTGTTACCTTGCTGACAGTTCTGATCCTTTCATGCAGATGATACGGGAGTGTGACTCTGGAAAATCTTCACACTCGATCAAGCGCATGGCTTGTCGGTTTACTGCACAGCTGCGGAGGAGTCTTGCTTCGGACGACAAGTCGCAGAACTTACACAGGAATGCATCCATCTCAGTTGAAGGTGGCTTCGAGCAAGCGCCTGAAACAGATGCGAGACATTACCGTACGTGTTGCAGTTCTCTTCGTGTGCGGTCCTGGAGCGGGAAGCCTATGCATGGGCAGTATCGTCATCTCACTGAGCAACCGCCTGTGGACATGAAAGAGACCTACGGATGGCTAAAGGCAGCGAATCTTCCTGCTGCAACTGAGGAACTGGTTGTTGCTGCTCAAGATCAAGCTCTTCGGACTCGGTACTATGAGCGCAAGATTCTACATCGTGATGTCAGTCCTACTTGCCGCATGTGCAGTGTAGGCCTGGAAACAGTCGACCACATTGTGGCAGGCTGTAGTGCTTTGGCATCGCCGGACTACACTGATCGACACAATCAGGTGGCCTCCATCATTCACTGGGATGTTTGTCACCATTTTGGGGTTCCAGTGGAGAGCAGATGGTACCGGCATCATCCTGATAGGCTTGTGGAGACTGATGACATTACTATGATGTGGGATACCACCATCCCCACTGCCAGGAAGATCAAAGCCAATCGTCCAGACATGTCTCAGAAATAGGAAGACAAACACTTGTCTTCTTATTGATATCAGCTGTCCTGCTGATGGCAACATTGGCAAGAAACATGCTGAGAAGTTGGCGAAGTACAGCGACTTGCTAGTGGAGATAAGCCGCATGTGGCATTGTCGAACACTGGTGGTTCCGGTGGTCTTGGGAGCTTTGGGCACAGTGCACGCAGGTATTGCACGGTGGCTGGACATTATTCCAAGTCATCACAACCTGCAGCACTTACAGAAAACAGTGCTTCTGGGATCTACTCGGATCCTTCGTAAAGTCATGTCTTCTTTCTAGACAGCCGTGATGGTCTAAGTACTTCTGAAGCAGGGTTTGCTTCCGGTACTTGTAATAGACTTTACAAACCAGACTGATCTGGTTGAGCGCGACAATAATTAATAAATTAATAAATAATAAATAAATAATAAATAAATAAATAATAAATAATTAATAAATAAATAAATAATAAATAATTAATAAATGAATAAATAATAAATAATTAATAAATTAAAATGGAAAGTGTGTACCTATCATAGTTTTGATGATATTTATTGCATATCATATAACTTCTCAAAATAAAAAATATAATTTTTACAAGTTTCAACACAAATTTATAATATAATATTAATGTATGCATGCATTGGGGCTCCAAGGCTTCTACTTTGGCGAGTAGAAAATTTTGTGAATTTCGAACACTGGTGTGTGTGTCTGTGTGTGCATTCGTGTGTGCATTGGCATGTGTGTGCATCATCTCACATGGCACCTAAACCACGCCCACGCATCACCATAACACTCCACATCTACTACCACCACAACACACCTGGCATTGTCTACCCAACCTGGTCACCATACTACAAAATCACAGCTTAACGTCTCATTTCATTGTCTCTACAATAACCAATCCTTACACAACCAATAAACTCTTCCCAACCCATCAGCCAACAGTACAATCTAACAACAAACATGGCAGATTGGTACACAGCAGGAACGGCCAGTTTCTCTTCTCTTAGTATCCGATCGATGCACGACGTGCTTGCCCACCCTTTCTGCGCCAGATGAGAGAGGCAACAGCAGAGCCGGGACGGAGACGAATGCATGCTGCTTCTGCTGCACGAATGACGTCCTTGACTGTGTTCATCAAGTTCTCAGCGTTGCCGACCAACATCTCGGATGCTTCCACGTCGGCTGACTCGTCTAGGGTTAAGCAGATTGTGTTAGTGGGAGGCATGGTTGGTTGGTAATTGGTTTGGTTGGGTAGATGAGACGTTTGGGGATGTTTGGAGCTTTTGGTGGGTGTTGTTACGTTGTGTGGTTGTCACTGATATGCAGACGGACGAGATGGACAGACAGAAACACACAGACAAATGAGATTCATTGACATAGAGATACAAACAAGATGGACAGACAGAGAGACAGACAAATGACATTGACATACACAAAGACAGACAGGCAGACAGATGAACGAGATTGACATAAACAGTGACAGACAAACAAACTAGATTGACATACACAGAAACAGACAGTCAAACAAGATTGACAGACATGGACACAGACAGGCAGACACAGACAGACACAAACGACATTGACATACAGAGACAGACAGACAAATGAGATTGACATACATAGAGACAGACAGTCAAACAAGATTGACAGACAGACACAGACAGACACACAAACGAGATTGACATACACAGAGATAGACAAATGAGATTGACATACATAGAGACACAGTCAAACAAGACTGACAGACAGACACAGACAGACACACAAATGAGATTGACATACACAGAGACAGACAAATGAGATTGACATACATAGAGACAGACAAATGAGATTGACATACATAGAGACAGACAATCAAACAAGATTGACAGACACAGACACAGACAGACACACAAACAAGATTGACATACAGACAGACAAATGAGATAGACAGACATAGACAGACAATCAAACAAGATTGACAGACACAGACACAGACAGACACACATAACGAGATTGACATACACAGAGACAGACAGACAGACAAATGAGATTGACATACAGAGACACACACACAGACGAATGAGATTGACATACATGGACACAGAGACACACAGACAACTGAGATGGACATACACAGAAACACACAGACAAAAATGGCTAGACGGCCAGATTGACAAAAAGCACACAAGAGCTCTACACACAGTCTGAGAAACGAATGTACGTGCATGTAACACAGCAATCACTGCATAGAGATGAAACAATGGACGTGAGAATCTGTGACAAACAAGTGTGACCGACCTCCTCCCATTGTCGTTGCCTTGACCGTTGCGAGGATCTTCAGTTGCGTCGAAATAGTCGGAATTCGATCGAGTCTTTGCAAAAGGTTCTACGACAGATGAACACGGTGAGAGAGAAATAACAGAGACATACAGACAGATAAACAAAAAACAGACAAACACAGACAGACAGACGAATAAACAGACACACGAACAGACAACAGACAGAGAGACTATCGGACGGATGAACTGATGGACATACGGTTGGATGGACAGACACATAGACAAACAGATAGACAAATCAATGTATAGACACACGGACAGACAGATGAGTAAACAGACAGATAGACAGACAACAGACAGACTACCAGAGACATGAACTGATGGACACATGGCTGGATTGACAGCCACATTGATGAATGGACAGACACATAGACTAACAGATAGACAGAGAAATAAACAGATGAATGGACAGACACAGACACACAGATGAATGGACAGACACAGAAATAAACAAATGAATGGACAGACAGACACATAGACAAACAGAGAAATAAACAGACGAATGGATAGACACAAAGACAGACAGAGAAATAGACAGATGAATGGACAGACAGAGAAATAAACAAATGAATGGACAGAGAAAAAGACAGACAAATGGACAGACACACAGACAGACAAAGAAATAGACAGATGAATGGAAAGACACATCGACAGACAGAGAAATGGACAAACACATAGACAGACAGATGAATGGACAGACACATATAGACAGACAGAAAAATAGACAGATGAATGGAAAGACACATAGACCGACAGAGAAAAAGACAGATGAATGGACAGACACAAAGACAGACAGACAAATGAATGAACAGACACATAGACAAACAGATAAATAAACAGACAAATGAATAGACACATAGACAGACAGTGAAATAAACGAATGAATAGACAGACACATAGACAAACAGAGAAATAAACAGACAAATGGACAGACACACAGACAGACAGAGAAATAGACAGATGAATGGAAAGACACATAGAACGACAGAGAAAAAGACAGATGAATGGACAAACACAAAGGCAGACAGACAAATGAATGGACAGACACATAGACAAACAGACAAATAAACAGACAAATGGACAGACACACAGAGAAATAGACAGATGAATGGAAAGACACAGACAGACAGATGAATGGACAGACACAAAGACAGACAGAGAAATGGACCGACACAGACAGACAGATGAATGGACAGACACATAGACAGACACATAGACAGAGAGAAAAGATGAATGGATAGACACAGACAGACAGACAGACAAATTGATGTAGTGTTAGACACAGACAGACAGACATCTATGTTAGTCACCATGGTCACTGTTTTTTTACTTACAGTCTTTAGTCGACGATCCATGCAGTCGTCTGCAATCTGACGTGCCAGCTTGAACATGTCTCCGGCACCGGCTGCTATCTCTTTAGCGTACTTGATGAGGTCTGCCTTCGAGTGTACTTCACCACCCTCACCACTGCAACAGTCGAGAATTAGAAGAAATTCAATATGTAATGCACAGTTACAAACGAGAGTGAACGGATGGACAGACAGACAGACAGACAGACAATAGAGAGACACACAGACAGAAAATGGACAAACAGACAGACAGACAGATGGACAAACAAACAGACAGACAGACAAATGGACTAACAGACAGACAAACAATAGAGAGACACATAGACAGACAATGGACGGACAGACAGAAACACAGACAAATGGACTAACAGACACACAGAAAATGGACAAACAGACAGACAGACAATAGAGAGAAACACAGACAGAAAATGGACAAACAGACAGACAGATGGACAAACAACAGACAGACAGATGGACAAACAAACAGACAGACAAACAACAGGCAGGGGCAGACACACACACACACACACACACACACACACA
>NC_085090.1:6210117-6217617 GCF_963422355.1 Corticium candelabrum
CGACGTCAAGCCGGGTGTGAGATTCTGTACAAACGTGACCAAGTCGGCCTCCTGGTCGACGACCTTTGCAACGTCGGTGAGATACTCTAGGACTCTGCGACACGTAGCGACCATCTTTCGGACTTCGGACATGTCAGCACAGACGAGAAGATCCGACATTCCGCTGATGAGACCTGATGGTGTGATGTGAGAGTTAGGATGGAATAGAGATGGAGTAATACATGAACGGATTTTATATGTAAGCAAATAGACAGACAACAGAGAGATAGACAGATGGCAGACAGATGGACAGACAAACAGACAGAAGAAAACAGACAAACACACAGACAGATAGACAGACAAACAGACAGACAGATACAGACAAACAAACAGAGACAGAGAAGCAGAGAGACACTCTAACAGAAAAAAACAGACAACGGAGAGACAGATTGACAGACAAACAAACAGACAGACACACACACAACAGGTAGACAGATAGAAGGCTGACAGACTGACAAACAAACAAACAAACAGACAACAGGCAGAAAGATACTATCATAGACACACAAACAAACAGACAACAGGCAGACAGATAGGCAAGCAAACACAGACAGACAAAGACAGACAGACTGACAGACTGTCAGATAGACAGACAAACGGACAAACAAACAGACAGACATACACAGACAGACAACAGACAGATGGACACACAAACAAACAAACAGACAGACAAACACATAGACAGAGCCAGACAAAGAGACAGACAGTTAGACAAACAAGCAGACAGAGACAGACAAAGAGACAGACAGTTAGACAAACAAGCAGACAGACAGACACATAGACAGACAACAGACAGACACAGACAAACAAACATACAGACAGACAGACACATAAACACATAGACAGGCAAACAGATAGATAGACAGACAGACAGACAGACAAACAGACAGACAGACAGACAGACAGACACACACACACACACACACACACACACACACACACACACACACACACACACACACACACACACACTAACGTATCACCTCTTGCTCCACTCAACAGCTTCGATTTTCCCATATCAGATCCTGAGTCGGACTTCAAGTCTGTCGATGCCTCATTCAACAGTCGTGTTGCATCCTCCACCTCCTGTAGATGCATCGGCATCTCATTCTTCAGTTGCTGGTCGGTAGTCGTTGATGCCATTTCTTTCGCAATCTGAAAGCAAAAACGTTTGTTGATAACAACATCCTCCCCACTGATGTGTTGTGACAAAGCCAAATATTGCTGTTAAACAATTGAAAGACGTACTGGAGATAATAATTAATAATTAATTTATTAATTATTGAGATAATGATTGATTAATATTAGTGACAAGCGTGTCAGTGTAAGGGGTGTGATTGTGTGACTGTCTCTTGGTTGTGTCTGGTTTTAGACAAACAGGCTGAGGTGATGAGACTCATGTAGGCGTATTGATCTTTGTGCGTACTGCTCTATCGTCTGTCTGTCTGTGTGTCTGTCTGTGTGTCTATCTCTACGTATGTAAGCACATCTACCTATCTATTTGTCTGTCTATCTGTCTGTCTGTCTGTCTATATCTATCTATCTATCTATCTGTCTATCTGTCTGTCTGTCTGTATGTATGCCAGTATGTACGTACGTATATGTATCTGTCTGTCTGTGTGTCTGTCTCTATGTATGTATGTAAGTATGTATGTATGTATGTGGCTCAATTGGTTAGAGTGTGCAGTTGGAGATTGACTACATCCGGGACCTTTGGGTCAGAGTTCAAATGCGGGTGGGCCACATACATAAATTCCCTTGGGCAAGGAACTAACATACAATTGCCTCTCTCTCCGGAGTGTCAAGTTCTGTCCAAGAAGAAGAAGAAGTGACATATAGACAGTGACTGATGCTAGCATTGTAGCATTGTAGCATTGTAGCATCGTAGCATCATAGCATCATAGCATCATAGCATCATAGCATTGTAGTAACCTGGGCCCTAAGGGTCCTTGTAAAAAAAAAAAAAAAAAAAAAAAGTATGTATGTATATCTATCTGTCTGTCTGCCTATATGTATCTATCTGTCTGTCTGTCTGTATGTATGTATATCTATCTGTCTGTCTGTCTGTCTATATGTATCGTCTATTTGTCTGTCTGTCTGTCTGTCTGAATGCACGTATGTATGTATATCTATCTGTCTGTCTGCCTATATGTATCTATCTGTCTGTCTGTCTCTATGTATTTATCTATCTGTCTGTCTGTATGTATGTATGCACGTATGTATGTATATCTATCTGTCTGTCTGTCTATATGTATCTGTCTGTCTGTCTGTCTGTCTGTCTGTCTGTCTGTCTGAATGCACATATGTATGTATATCTATCTGTCTGTCTGCCTATATGTACAGTACATATCTATCTGTTTGTCTGTCTGTCTGTATGTATGCATGTATATACGTATATCTATCTCTCTATCTGTCTATATGTATGCCTAGGGGTTACCCCCTCCCCCCCCGTAGGACCCACGGGAGCCACGAAGGGATCAGCAGCCTATGGTCACTATATGTTGCTACAGCATGGCAGCGTGGCACTGTGCCACACTCCAGGACGAGTGCACCACGCTCAGAAACAGTAGTCCAACGTTTACAACTAAGGAATTAGCCTCGAACTTCCAGACCAGAGAGCGTGCAAAGAGCACAAACTCTAGTCTGGACCAAGTCAATACCAAAATGATTTCGGAAATAGCATTTCCTAGCCAATCAGCTTCTACAACCCGAATCTCGGTTGTAAATTCTGATTGGCTTAGCAATAATTGGTTATGCTAAGTGCACTAGCACTGATTGCGTGCGTGTGAAATCCTCATGGGCGGCTAAGTGCACGCCAGAACAATGACTATACTCTGCATGCCAGAACAACGATCTGATCATATTCTGCACACACACATCTTAGTTTTAGTTTCAGCTTCAGTTCTTTGATATTTTCAAGCTTGCGGTGAGAGGACATGCACAGCAGTGTCGCTAGACCATCACCTTTGACAATTGATCGAGCGGTAGTCTTGCCAGTCGAGCGGTTAGACTAGCTAGCGGTCTGCCGAAGAATCAAAGAGTCGTCGTTTCATGCCATCCACCAAGATATCGCCGCAAGCACGGCAGACGTCTCTTCTTTGTTTGTGAGATCTCATGGCATTTACAAATGATATGTTGATCTAGGTAAAACGATCCTACACTGTTAGACACCATTTACCATCGCTTTTAATAAATACTTCCGAAATCATTTTAATATCGACTTGGTCCAGACTAGAATTCGCGCGCTCTCCGGTCTGGAAATTCGAGGCTACTAAGGAATATGAGAATTACATACTACAGTACTGAAACACAATACTATATGTGTTACTTAGTAAAGGCTACATTAGCCACAAGTCCAGGCTCTTACAAAGAATGCGGGATAATAGCCTCGCTCCAGAGTCCAGACATACAGTACTTGTGTTGATTGCAGTCCCGGATGCACTGCCATTGATAGAAGTCCCGAATGCCCTTCCTATGACCCGGAAACCACACGTCTTCTCCGAGAAGTGTAGCACCTAGAACCTACTCTAGACTACTCACGGCTTCTTGCAAAGCAACAACAGTGGTCCACATCAATCAACGCCAGACTAGACAGACTTTCCGTAGTTTTGTCTATGAAAATTGCACATGATGTGCAACCTATGAGCATCGCTAAGGAAGGTTTATTGGCAATTGAAGTTGATTTCCTTGCCGGGGCACAGGAACGTATGTTACGCACAACAGCTACAACGCAAACATACCTCACTTGAGATCGGTTCAAGTTCGTATGTCCGACTTGGACTGTAGAGAGCAGACTACCCTGAGAGAAGAAATTTGTGCAAGAGAAAAATTGCGCATTTTCTAGAAACATTACTTGTGCGGAATTAATTTTTACGACAATAACTAAGGCCGACCCATCTAATTCGTGTAATGGCGCGATGCCCATGTTGGTCCATGTTGTGCTGCATACCTTCCGATGTCTGCTCGCTCCTTGCTGGAGAAGCAGTGGTAACTCTTCTCACTATTGCTCTGTCCTTCTTCATTCTCTCGTTCTTCCGTTGCTTCCACTTTTCCGTTGGCAACTGCTAGGTTGCTGGCGGATAGACTGCCAGTGGCAGCAACCGGTAGCACAAACACTCCTGTCCAGTGGAGATTTACGCTTGAAATAGTTCAAGATAGACATGTTACGTTAGCAGACGTGACTGCAGTGTCCGGGTAGTGGTATGTGCACGTTAGCAACTAGCACGTGTTTTCATACTGAGCATGCGCAAGGGAAAAACATATGTGGAATCTATTTTGTGCGATGGGCTTGCAATCGCACAAAACCGCACACATTTTTCTCCCCCACAAATTCTTTCAGAGTATGTTCTGTGGACTCGCCCATCCCATCAAACTCCCAAAAATCTCTAGTGAGAACACTGATATACAAATAGGTCATCGTGAAAGCGAGCTACAAGTGGAAGAAGACGAGGAGCTCCAATAGATGATAGTGCAAAACCACACTTGAGTGCAGATGTCCTGGGTACACGAGGCTACTACATGTTCACATGCACTGAGGTTGGCATCCCTAACATGGATGCCATTTCTAAGCCGCTGGTATGTATCCATCTCACTGTCTGTCTGTCCCTCTGTTTCGAAAAATATGTATGTACATGTGTCTGTCAATGTGTCTATCTGTTCACTCGTCTGTGTGTTTGTCTGTATGTCTGTCATGTACCATGTACACACACACACACACACACACACACACACACACACACACACACACACACACACACACACACACACACACACAGAAAGACAGAGAGACAGACAGAGAGACAGAGAGACAGACAGACAGACAGACAGACAGACAGACAGACAGACAGACACACACACACACACACACACACACACACACACACACACACACACACAGAAAGACAGACAGATAGACAGATAGACAGACAGACAGACAGACAGACAGACAGACAGACAGACACACACACACACACACAGAGAGAAAGACAGACAGACAGACAGAGAGACAGACAGAGAGACAGACAGACAGACAGACAGAGAGACAGACAGACAGACAGACAGACACACACACACACACACACACACACACACACACACACACACACAGAAAGACAGACAGATAGACAGACAGACAGACAGACAGACAGACAGACAGACACACACACACACACACACACAACACAAACCCTCAACCGGATCCCTAACCGCAGAAGCCACATTCCACCCAACACAATAAGCCAACATCCTCATGCTTACTCAACCACAAATTGCAACACACTAATGACGTCCAACAGAGACACAGCAAAACACCTGGCTCAAGTTAGACACCGCTCCAACGACGCCCTGCAATGGAGCCGTCAGATCTTCAACAATCCGTCCGCTTCCCGCCTTCTCGTGAATCAGAACGAGCTGTGCAACCTAACAGACACACACGACAACATAAAATCGACAAAATAATCGACCTTCCGGTCACTCGATTCGCTAGGTCTCGACGTTAATAGTGAGAGTGATGAGTAAGCTTGCGTGTGATGCAAAAACATTTGTGTTGTAAGAAAAGTTGGAAAGGTGGGAGAGAAAAATGTGTCGCGGTCGGGTGGTAGGTACCCCGATTGGGGTCCCTAAGTGATCCCTACCTGCTGGGAGACGGGGTCGAGCACCGACTCGAGCGTCTTGGTGTGGAACTTGACCGGCATGTTCGCAGTTCGTCTCTCGTCGCGCGGATGCTGGAAGACAGACCGGAAGTGATTGAGAAGTTTGTCATGAAGCCGACCAATCGGGTGAGTGGGCGGGACCGGGTGTCTGTGATATGTGTAAGTGTGAGGGCGTGACCAGATGTGACACGATGATGTAAATACGGAAATATGTCTCCTGTACTCGTTTGTCTGTCGAATATTTAGTTTAGTAAATATTGTCTTAATTAATTAATTAAATTATTTAAGGCTTGCAGTCCCACTCTTTGTACGCGCAGTTTGAAATGATTTTACAATATTAATAAATAATTTGGTATACAGTGCTTGTATTACAATGGAGCATATTAATTAATTAACGGATTAAGTTTATTAACAGTTGCTTGCCAAATTAACTTTTTTAGCAAAATAATTGAAAACCTTTAACAAAAAATTGAAAAATAAAAAATGAAAAATTAAAATTAAAATTTGAAAATTAGAAATTAAAATTTGAAAATTTGAAATTTGAAATGGCCGGAAGGGTCACAGACCTGTACTGCATTTTATTTATTATTTATTTTATTGTATTTTCTTAATTATTTATATTAAATTCACAATTTTGTATTGCAATGGAGTATAATTAAAGGTTTAAATTTATTAACAGATATTTATTTACTGTATTGTATTTTATTAATTATATTAAATCTACAATTTTAAATTGTATTTAATCATTATTATTATCGCAGTTTGTAAACGTCACTCTAAGAAACGACAAAATTGAGTAAAAAAATTACAAATTGTTTAACCTAATTATTGGTTTTGCATTTATCATTAATTAATTTTACGTTGCTTCCTATTATCAAAGACTTGGAGTCTTTGCACGCACAAACTTAGACGATTAATAATATCTAACTAAAACCGTCGCTTCAAAGCTACGAGCGTGTGTGTGTGTGTGTGTGTGTGTGTGTGTGTGTGTGTGTGTGCGTGTGTGTGTGTGTGCGTGCGTGCGTGTGTGTGTGTGTGTGTGTGTGTGTGTGCGCGTGCGTGCGTGCGTGCGTGTGTGTGTGTGTTTATAATATCTAATAATTATTTTGGTATACAGTCTATGGTATATCGTAATAAAGCATATAAATTAAGGTTTAAATGTATTAACAATCATTTATGTATTGTATTGTATTTTATTAACAATAGTATATTAAGTACATTTTAATTAAGTAATTTATTTTTACTTAACTTAATTAATATCGGATTTTATATTTTATATTAATTAGTTATCACGTGGAGTCCCACCTCTAGTACGCGCAAACTTAATTTATATTGTCTAATAAATAAAATATTTTTAAATTTTGAGTTACTTGTATCACGTTATAAACACATTATTTATACAATTTATTTTAGTTTAATCATCAATTATACGTCAAATATAAAAATATTTCTATTTTCTAAATTAATTTAAAAATATTCCAATATATCAAAAATTGTTTAAAAAAATAAAAATAAATACCTATTATGTATTTATTGTATTACATATTTTATTATTAATTTTATTTATCATTTATATTTATCTTCAATTTTTCTAACTTACTCAATAGTCTAATAGCAATCAACACGCCTCTCAGCATCGACCAATCAGCGCGTCGCTTAGGCAATCGTACAATCACGTGACTCCCTTGAGGTGTCGAATCCCAATGCGATGAGGAGGGCGTTGTGTTGAGCGACGGTGCGCGGCTCTGCAGCGCTTTGTTCCGTGCCACACACTCGACGTACACTGCACTCGTTCTCATCCGTTCAGGTA
>NC_085090.1:6225117-6232617 GCF_963422355.1 Corticium candelabrum
GTTTTGTCACATCAAGACAACGTCACTCACTCGCTGTGTCTCTCACCGAGATCTCTTGTCGAATGATCAGCGACGAAGATTACAATGAAACTTGTGTGAGTCGGGTGAGACTCGAGTGTGTGACGATGTCGGACGATTGGCATTTGAATGCGTTGGATTTGTGGAACGATTTTGTGCGTATGAGTAGCACAGCAGGTCAGTAAGTGCCTGTATGGTGGGTTATCATGTTAGTTGATGTGATGGGTTAGTGAGTAGTCACAGAGAGGCCGTAGTAAGTCGACAGTGAATCGGTGCAAGTGTGTGTGTGTGCACGTGTGTGTGTGTGCACGTGTGTGTGTGTGTGTGTGTGTGTGTGTGTGTGCACACGTGTGTGTGTGTGTGTGCACGTGTGTGTGTGTGTGTGTGCACGTGTGTGTGTGTGTGTGCACGTGTGTATGCACTTGTGTGTGTGTGTGTGTGTGTGTGTGTGTGTGTGTGCCTTTCTGTCTGTGTGTGTGTTTGTTTGTGTGTGTGTTGTGTGTGTGTGTGTGTGTGTGTGTGTGTGTGTTTGTGTTGTGTGTGTGTGTGTGTGTGTGTGTGTGTGTGTCTGTCTGTGTGTTTGTTTGTGTGTCGTGTGTGTGTGTGTCTGTGTCTGTGTCTGTGTGTGTCGTCTGTCTGTCTGTGTTTGTGTCTGTCTGTCTGTCTGTGTGTGCGTGTGAATCAAAATGTTTATGCAAATAATTCCTTGGCTATGAATATACCATCAGTGTGTCAACCTTGCGATACACACACAATCGGCTCGTTGCCCCCTCGCCCCCCCCCCCTTCCCCGCAGTCGTCGTGTTCATTTCATTCTGTGTTTCTCATCTAGATCAACTGAGTCTCTCCATCGACAACTGCGATGCCTCAGCGAAACGCGACAAAACAGATGACGACGACGAGACGTTCGAACCCGAAGAACGACCGTTAGAAATCGCCGAAGACAACCAAACCGAAGGCAAACGACCGTCCGGTCGACGAGCCGCACGCAACTGCATGAAACGGCAACGCGAGGTCCTACAATTGACCGAAGAGCCGTCGAGCGAGGAAGACGAACTCCCTAGTAATCGGAAACGATCCCGTCGTGACTCGGACGACGACGATTTCTCTGAGGAACACGGACGAAAGAAGAAGAAATCGGCAATGAAGAGACGACCATCGAGCGACAAACCGATGACTCCCTACATGCCGAAGACGTTCGCAAAGCCTCAAGTCGAGGAACGAAAGATCTTTATGTTCTCGACGAGTCTAGCCAACGTGGCGGCCGAAGCGGTCGAGAGGTTACTCGTGCCGTCGATCATTGCGTATCATAGCCAACACCCGAGCTCGACTGGCTACTTGTGTGACAGCATGCCGAACGCGCGTCACTTTGTGCGCCGCCAGGAACCGCATCCGGGACCGTTCATGCACGATCCGATGTCCGGGTACTCGCGTCCGCCGATTGCTCCTCCGACGTGGTTCGCATCGAAGCCGCCGGCGATTCACTCAGCAGCGTCGACGTGGCAACCGCCGCCTTTCGGGAGCACGACGGATCACAACGACGGGACAAGAGAGCGGCTACATGCTCCGGCGTCACAAATACAGTATCACCATCCGATGCAATCCGGTCACCATCACCACCACCACCACCCGTTCTCTCAAAATCCGGCGGGCGGATACCCGCCGTCTCATCCGATGTATCCGGGTTTCTCCGGCCACATCCCGCCGGGGATCTCGCCGCCGCAGCAAACCGGTCATCCGACACAGCCGAGCTTCTCTGACTACAGCGTCGAGGATCTAACCCAGATTCTCGTCGGTGGATCGACTGGCGCAGCCGGAACGACGAGACAACGACCAGCGACGTATGCGCAAACGGATTTCTACCGTGGGCAAGTGTATGATCAACATCCCCAGATGGGAGGGCAACCGGAGCAAGGGGGGTCATCATTTTCGATGCAGAATCCGTCGTATGCGTATCACCCGGGTCACCCCGGGTATCCGACGCGCGTGCCGGACGTTCACAGTTCGATGGGTCGGGAGTATTTTTCGTCGCACGCTGGGATGTCGCGAGGAGCTCACGACTTGGGGATGTATCAGGGGACGGTGCGCGATATGTCGGCCGATTATCATCAACACTGGGGGATGCATCACCCGGTGGCAGTTCCGCATCAGGCGAGTCAACAACACGAGGCGATACCGAGACACGAGATGTATACTGACCAACAACGACAACAACAACAGCAGCAGCAACAACAACATCTGGGGTATTCGCATATGACGTCGTCGGGCATGCAGCCGTCTAACTGGCCGCCTCCGCCACCATATCCGTTGCACCAGCAGCCACAGGAGGGCGAGACGAGCGGCACGCCACATGACGCGTCGTATCAGTCCCGGCCTAGAAGCTCAAGTAACCCCCCGCCACGAGGCACACCGACTACACCAAACGCTCCGCACGATACACATCACAATTGGCCAGCGACGAGACCTGTCGTCACCGGCAGTATGTTGTCTCATCAGATGATGCCTCAGCAGCAGACCGATCCGCATCAGGAGGCAGGGGGGCGAGCGTCGGCACGGAGCTCGGCGTCGGGATACTCACAAGCCGATGCGACAGGCGCCAGCACGTTGATCGAGATGTCGTCGGGCGTCAACAAACAAGGTGGCACCACAGCAGTGGCACACCCGATCGGTAGATTCAGAGGTTTCCCATCCGAGCACAGCCACATAATGGGAGGCAGCCAGGACTCCAAGTATTTGCATCCGCCACCAGCGCTCGCCACTATTGGTCCAAAGAGCGACCCGTTGAGTGTACTGGCATCGCTCACCGACAAGCAGTCGCCGCTACCACCAACGAGCGTGTTGCAATCGCAAGAGAAAGGAGACGACGTGAAGGGTGGCGGCGAGGGAGAATCGAATGGTAACATCGGAGGCAACAAGCGAGCGTCGAGTTTCAGTATAGAAAACCTGGCGGCGCCGCATCGTAAAGACGGAGGAGTCGGCATCGAACCGAGAATGACAACCGCAGCTTTCCCTGTAACGACCGCCACCCCGCAAGCTTCGTTCGTCGGGACACTCGCACCTTCGCCGTTCCCCAACTTCAACTCAGTCTCACATCCGGGATACACGCAGTCACATCCGGGTTGGTCCGGAAATCCGGGATTCCAACATCCGGGACATAAAGTATTCCACTCTTATCCGGGAATGAGCGAGATGAATCATCGAGCGAGCGCCGGCATCTTGGCCTCGGAGTCTCAAGGAGAGTCATCGCAGAAGGACAGTTGAGACCGTGTGTCGTCTGCCTCGTTGTCGGTGGATGTGTTACACGCTGCTGTCAAGTCTTAAAGTCGTTATTCTACGCATTAACTTGTACTGTATGGACATATCTCTGCATTTCTCTAGTGTAATAGCTTGATGTTCGGGCCGCCATTGATGCATCTTGTTCATGTGTTTGGATGCGTCACGTTTTGTGCGGCCTTTCTGATGTTTTGGACGATGCCTTTGTTTCGCAGCTTGTCGGGCAGGCTGCGTTGTATATTGCAGCACTATCATGTTCATGCAGCATGAAAATGAATAATATATCTGGGCTGGAATTTAGTGCCGTTTCTCATCAGTTGGCCTATGTGTTGGCTTCGTCGTATTCGAGGAATGAAATGTGTCGATGTTGTCTGAAGGCCTGTCTCTGTCTCTGTCTGTTTGTCTTTGGTCTGTCTGTCTCTTTGTCTCTCCATCTCTCTGTTTGTCTGTCTCTTTGTCTGTCTGTCTCTTTGTCTGTCTGTCTCGCTGTTTGTCTATTTGTCTCTGTCTGTCCATCTCTCTGTCTCTCCATCTCTCTGTTTGTCTGTCTCTGTCTGTCTGTCTGCCTGTCTGTCCCCATCTCTCTGTTTGTCTGTCTCTGTCTGTCTGCCTGTCTGTCCATGTCTCTGTTTGTCTATGTGTCTGTCTGTCCATCTCACTGTGTGTTCATCTCTGCCTATCTGTCCATCTCTGTCTGTCCATCTCTCTGTTTGTCTATCTGTTTCTTTCTCTGTCTGTCCATGTCTCTGTTTGTCTATCTGTCCATCTCTCAGTCTTTCCATCTCTCTGTTTGTTTAGCTGTCTCTTTCTGTGTCTATCCATCTCTCTGTCTGTTCATCTCTCCGTTTGTCTATCTGTCTCTTCCTCTGTCTGTCCATTGCTCTGTCTGTCCATCTCTCTGTTTGTCTATCTGTCTTTCTGTCCATCTCTCTGTTTGTCTATCTCTCTTGTCTGTCCATCTCTGTTTGTCTGTCTTTCTGTCTCTTTGTCTGTTCATCTCTGTCTGTCTCTGTCTCTCTCTCTCCCTGTCATCTGTTTGTCTTTGTCGCTCTGTCCCTGTTTTCTGTCTGTCTATCTTTCTCTGTCTGTTTATTTATCTGTCTATCTCTGTCTGTCTATCTTTCTCTGTCTGTTTATTTATCTGTCTATCTCTGTCTGTCTATCTGTCTGTCTTTGTCCGTCTCTCTCTCTCTCTCTCTTTCCATCTCTAAGAGTAAGATAGTCTTTACTGTAAATGTTCTCATCTACTTCTTCAACTCCAGGTAAGACTCAAGTTAGCTTACGAAGAACGACTCTAGCATTGCAGCATTGTAATGTTATGGGCAATTTCGTTCTCCAGAAATATCTAAAATAAGTTTCATTCTATGAGCCTTCTATGTCTCGTGATTATTTTGCTAACGTGTTGAGATAATCAGTAGCTGCTGACCCCGTCCGTCTCTGTCTGGTGTGTGTGTGTGTGTGTGTGTGTGTGTGTGTGTGTGTGTGTGTGTGTGTGTGTGTGGTGTGTGTGTGTGTGTGTGTGTGTGTGTGTGTGTGTGTGTGTGGATGTGTCCATCCATCTGTCTGTTTGTCTGTCTGTCAGTGTGTGTGTGTGTGTGTGTGTGTGTGTGTCCGTCTGTCTTTCTGCGTATCTGTCTGTCTGTCTATCTCTCTGTCTGTCTGTCTGTCTCTGTCATCTACCCACACCTCTTTCTCCACCTCTACCTCTCATTACACACAACACAGCCATTCGCCCAACAAACACACCACTCTCACCACACATTACTATTTCAATGCATTCTCGTCTCTATTCCACTACCTCTCAATCGACACACCACCCTATTCACATAAAATACACACTCAACTATCAAACACTCTATAAAACAAATGATCTTTGTTATTCACAAATCAATACAAATTCCCTTATCTACCATCCTCGTCCCTGCACGAGACAACAGAGCATGCTGTACAACGTCTCCGGACTGCGAGTGTGCGGATTGATGAAGTATGCCGGTCTCGGCCTCTCCTCTTGTCTCAGCTGCTGTCGTAGCTCTTCGAATCCTTTGTCACCCGATAGTATGACGAACGGAATGGATGTGGGGAGACCTGCGTGTATGATGCCTGCCTGTGGAGAGAGATGCAAGAATTCAGATTTAACGATCTAGAGTTTGAATTTAGTGTTACATACTTCGATCGATAAATACAAGTATTAAATATTAATTTATTTAGTCTACACTTTAAACGTTTAATTAAAAGAAAATTTGATATCTATGCTCTCTATATATATTTACATATATATATAAATAATTATAGATATATATATTAGAGCTTAAACACATATATATATTATTATTTTATATTTATATATTTATTTATTTATTTACTTATTTTTATATAAACTTATTTATTTACTTATTTTTTATATATAAATATACTTATTTATTTATTTACTTATATTTTATATATAAATATATTTATTTATTTACTTATTTTTTATATATAAATATATTTATTTATTTATTTACTTATTTTTTATATATAAATATATTTATTTATTTATTTACTTATATTTTATATATAAATATATTTATATACTTATATTTTATATATAAATATATTTATTTATTTATTTACTTATATTTTATATATAAATTTATTTATATATTTATTTACTTATTTTTTATATATAAATATATTTATTTATTTATTTACTTATATTTTATATATAAATTTATTTACTTACTTATTTTTCTATTTATTAATAATTTTAGATATAATTAATATTAGAGCTTAAAACACACACACACACACACACACACACACACACACACACACACACACACACACACACACAAATTGATATGTATATATAGACATCTAATATCTGATTTTTCCTTGCATCTGTATGTTCATCTATCCGTCTGTCCGTGTGTCTGTCTGTCTGTCTGTCAATTTGATTTCATTGAAACACATAATCTACTCACATCTCTAGCACTAAAAGTAAGAAGACTACTGAGTTCCCTCACATCACTACTGAAGACCATCCAGATATTACAATGTTTGATCCAAATACTGGACAGAATTTGGACCTCAACGTTTCACTTGCCCATCCGTGGAGTAAGGACATTAGGAGAGCTAGCAGGGAAAATGGTCATGCTACCATGGCAAGACAAGATAATAAAAAAATTTAAAAAAAGTTTGTTCCAGGAGGGCATGTATTAAGATGTCTTTCTCTTGTGATAGAACATTTTGGGAGGTGGGGCACAAATGTAGAGAATTTTTTGCAGCATTTGTCACAACAGTCAGGAAATCTAGAAGCCAATTTTAATGGCTCCACGTTTGATGTATTGAAGGAAAACACTTTCAACAATCCTAGAAAGATACAATGCCAAAGTTGTCATCAGAAAAGTTTCAAGATTATCATGGTGATTTAGATAGATATACTTTGACATTCAAGGCCAAGTCCATTAATTTAGTTAATCTATGACTTTGTTGTTTGCAAGGACTGGTTTGCTTATACAAATTCCTAGCATATGCAAGTTGAGTCTATATGAGAATAAAATATTTGTCCGGCCGTCTGTCTGTCTGTCTATTCGTCTATCTGTCAGTCTCTCTCTCCATCTGTCCGTCTGTCTATTCGTCTGTCTGTCTACTTGTGTGTCTGTCTATCGTCTATCTGTCAGTCTGTCTGTCCATCCGTCCGTCTGTCTATTTGTCTGTCTGTGTCTGTCCATCCATCCGTCTGTCTGTCTATTTGTCTGTCTGTCCGTCTGTCTGTCTTTTCATCTGTCTGTCTGTCCATCCGTTTGTCTGTCCTTCTGTCTGTCTCCGTCTGTCTCATATCCATCCATCTACCAAAACACAACCAAACCATCAATCCCACCACACCATTCCATCACAACTTCTAGTACAAACATACCGTACTCAACACATCATACAAACACCCAACATCACACATCACTCAACCAACCTGCATACAGAGAGCAAAGTCAGCAGCATCCTTCCTCGTCCCACATCTCGGATGAAGATAAAATCCCTTGTCAGCTACAAGGCTGTTGAACGACACCGACTGCTTGGGTATCCTCCAGTTGGTGTGGCCGCCAAAAAAGGCCCACACAAACACGCCCTTTGGAAGAGGTCGAGGAAGACGCCTGAATATGCCTGACCAGTTGTCTAGATCTACCTAGATGAGGTACAAATGACAATGTAGAGATTGTGAGGAAATGTAGAG
>NC_085090.1:6237617-6290117 GCF_963422355.1 Corticium candelabrum
AACAGACAGACGGACATACAGGAAGACAAACAGACAGACAAACCAAAAACAGACAAACAAACAGACAGACAAACAGTCAGACAAACAGACAGACAAACAGACAGACAAAGAAACGGACAAACAGACAGACGAACATACAGGCAGACAAACAGACAGACAAACAGACAGACAAACAAAAAAACAGGCAAACAAACAGACAAACAAACAAAAAACAAACAGAGAGACAAAAACCAACAAACAAACAAACAGACAGAATGTATTGAAAAACAACTCAAATACAATCAGAGACAGAGCTCGTTTGCATTCATTGTCAGGTAAAGGAGCTGGAGCTTGGGCGTCAGCAATTCCATCCTCATCACATGTTGCAGTCTCATCACACGATTTTCATTTGGCAAATATGATGAGGTTGAGATGTGACATTTCTGCATCAAGCAGTTGCTGTGATTGTGGCAACAAACCGGAAATCCAAGGATACCATCACTTGTAAGACTGGAGGGTGGTCCAGTGCACACTCACAACTCAATTGTGTCGTGTGTGTGTGTCGTGTGTGTGTGTGTGTGTGTGTGTGTGTGTGTGTGTGTGTGTGTGTGTTTGTGTGTGGCAGCAGCATGGTCTAACTGCCTGTGTCCACTCAACTTGCCGCACCAACTAGAGCCAAAATACAGGTACGTCAACAGTAACAAGAGATTGGATATCCTCCAGTTCTTGACCAGGTGCAGACATCAAATTAAATGTGTCTTTGGCTCATCCATGGTGTTCGGACTCAGTAAAGGCAGTCTCCAGAGAAGAAACAGTAGCAGCAATAAAACGGGAAGAGAAGATAGGGGCAAAGTATAATTCCAAACTGCTGCCAGAAGGGTGCTGCCTATTGGTTATTCCACTTGTTTTCGAACATTTTGGCTGTTGGGGCAAACAAGCAGTTAGATATTTGAACAAGCTGGCAAAGAGTGGAAGGGATGATGAAGGAAATGGGGAGACTGACTTCAAGAACAATTGGCGATCAATTATTTCAGTGGCTCTACAGCGTTGCAATGTGAAAGTCGTCTCAGACAAAGTCATTAGCATAGCGAGATTAGAACGTCGAAATGTGGTTTGCTCTGGGTACTTTTGTATGCTTCAAGACCGTAATGGTGTTGTGTGTTAGTGTTAGGTTGCTCATGATGTAAATGTTTGATTTAAATGGAAAAATATATGTATTGAGACAGACAGACAGACAGACAGACAGACTGTTACAGACAGACAGACAGAAAGACAGACTGACTGTTACAGACAGACAGACCGTTACAGACAGACAGATTGTTACAGACAGAGAGACTGTTACAGACAAACAGACACACATACAGACAAACAGACAGACATACAGACGGTTACCGACAGACAGACAGACTGTTACAGACAAACAGACAGACAGACAGACTGACTGACTGTGACAGACAGACAGACAGTTACAGACAAACAGACAGACAGGCAGACAAACAAAGAGACAGACAGACTGTTACCGACAGACAGACAGACATACAGACTGTTACCGACATACATACATACAAACAAACATACATACATACAGACAGACAGACAGACAGAGAGACTGCTATCGACAGAGAGACAGACTGTTATCAACAGACAGACAGACAGACAGACAGACAGACTGACTGTTACAGACAGACAGACTGCTACAGACAAACAGACCGACATACAGACTGTTACCGACAGACAGACAGACATACAGACTGTTACTGACATACATACATACATACATGAATACATACAGACAGACAGACAGACATACAGACTGTTACCGACATACATACATACATACATACAGACAGACAGACAGATATACAGACAGAGAGACTGCTATCGACAGAGAGACAGACTGTTATCAACAGACAGACAGACAGACAGACAGACAGACTGACTGTTACAGACAGACAGACTGCTACAGACAAACAGACCGACATACAGACTGTTACCGGCAGACAGACCTACAGACATACAGACGTACAGACCGACAGACAGTTACCGACAGACAGACATACAGACTGTTACGGACATACATACATACATACATACATACATACAGGCAGACAGACAGACTGTTATCGACAGAGAGACAGACTGTTACCAACAGACAGACAGACTGTTACCGACAGACAGACACACAGACAGCGACAGACAGTTAGTCAGAGACAAACAGAGAGTGAAACAGACTGACACAAAGACAGACACACAAACAATAAACTAACTCTACCAATAACAATCATGACAGTTCTGTATTCTTCCACAAACACATGATAGTACCCACTGCCAACACTTCTAAAAAAGGACCAAAGATCATTCAGTTTCTGCATCATTTCATGACCCTTCCCGCCATTTTAATTCTTAATTTTCAAAATTTTATTTTAATTTTAATTTTCTATTTTTCAAATTTTTGACTCATTTTCAAAGTTTTGATCTTTAATCTTTATTTTCTATTTTTCAAATTTTTGGCTTATTTTTCAATTTTTCTTGTCATTGATCTTCACTTATTTTGCAAGCAAAACTTTGAAGTCATAAAAACTTTTCTAATTTCAATTTTTATTTTTATTCTTCATTTTTATTTTAAAATGTCATTTTGCTGCCCTTTGAAGTTGCACATTTGCCCCATTTGCAACTGAGAGGCCGACGACAATGTTTAGATCATTTTATTATCCAGGAAGGGAAAGCAAAGGAACAATTTCCGACTGACAGAACTTGTGAATCAATTTCAGTTGAAACGTTTGGGAATCCTCAACAGACAGACGGACTGACAAACAAGTATACATACACACAAGTGCGCGCACGTAAGCACACACACACACACACACACACACACACACACACACACACACACACACACACACACACACACACACACACACACACACACACACACACACACACACACGCAGACAGACAGACAGACAGACACACCACCTTCTCCAGCTTCACCTTGCCGCCAGTCCTACCGCCTAAATCACAAGAACTCGCCCGACAACAACTCTCATCAGTCAAGACAACCTCCTGCAGTCAACCAACAACCAACCAACCAATCACAACTGAGCGCTCACACAGTCATCAAACAACTTAGAACTAGAGCGACATTCCGCATACCGTCGGTCCAGATTCGATAGTACAAACAATAGTGAGCTCTTCGGAGCCGTCGAAATCTCTCCTTTCCTGTTTCTTTCTGAATGAGAAAACCCGCCATTTTTCAAATTCAAATAACGAATGCGCATTTGCTATTTCTCGCCTTGTAGTCGTTGGTCTCTCTTGTTTTAACGTTTCTATGCCTCTGGAACGTAACTTAGAAGCCATTAAAGCAAGAAACTGCTTAGCGATTGTGAGACTGGAGCCGGTGTGTCTCTCTATGATGTCCGAATAAATCCGGGTCTGCGATTGTTCTATGCACGTGACCTCGTCCTGGGCTTTTCATTTGTTCTTGCATAGCAACAGAACAATTAGGCCACCGACGACGGTTGCGCGTGCATTTGCATGCGATAAAAATCAGATTAAATTAAGCTTAATTAAATTACAAATTTTACAAAAACTGAATATCCGTTATTTATTATCATAATATTATATTTTAATATTTTATGACAATGTGCGGATCAGTGTATAAAACAAGTTATAAAAATAATATTGTAGCAATTACAATTAATAGATATTAACAATTTTATGCAATATTAAATAAATATATTATGCTATACTAAAAGTGTGAACGCATATGCAGAATCAATAAATCAATTTTTATTGATCGTGACGTCATAAGCCTACTACAGTGATTTTGACATGCTATATTACTTTTAGCAAAATTAATTTTATTGATCATGACGTCATTAATTTTTATTGATCATGACGCCATTAATTTTTATTAATCATGCGGCTTATTGACTTGCTACATTACGTTTAGTAGTTTAAGTTTGCAATCAAACATGAGCCGTTTATAAATTAATAATTTTTATTGATCATTACGTCATAAGCCTACCAGTAAGAATTTTTAGCATGATGCTTAAAATTGGATCTCTTGTATTACACATAATGATTTTCGACTTGCTACATTACTTTTAGTACATGTTTGCAATCAATCTACATGAGCAGTTTATAAATTAATTTCTTATTAATCGTGACGTCATAAACCTATCATTTATAATACGAGGCTTAAATTCTATCTACCACTATTGCATACAGTAATTTTTGACTTGCTACATCTAGTACTTTACGTAGTTACGTTTGCAATCAAACATGAACAGTTTAATTAATTAACTTAATTAATTAATTATTGCTTGAACAAAAGCATGCAAGCAGACTTGTCATGTACACGTACATACAGTACAGTACAAAGCATTGACTCATGCATGATTGAGCAACTACAACTTGCATAACAATACAGCTGCGATGCCACGCCCCGCACTGATGAACACGTGAGCAATTTCCAGTACGCGATCTTTCAGACATCCAAATGTCTGCATATCATCTACGAAGTCGAGGTGTTAGCGCATCCTGTTTTTAAACACGGTGTGATGGTGTTTTTCTCTCTCTCTGCAAGACAGCTGCGGTGCTCGTTCCAGCCCACAAATTACGTAATTGGAACTTCATTGGATCACGCATAATGATTCTATTGTTATACACGTGTACACCATGTTGTGGTCACGCGTGTAGGCGTGGTGTCCTGTACCTGGAAATGTTTCTTTGCTTCCTTTGAAGCCAAAGATGTTGCAGTCGTCTCCACGCAGTTATGCGTCGCACAAAACACATTAAAGCTTTTATTAATAACGTGAACGACTTAGTCCACGATCAACGAAACGGGCATTGGATCTACTTCTAGAGTCCTGACGTCATAAGTCACGTGCGGCTATTTACATACGCATTTCGTGTTGAACCGGTTTGTAAGCGTTTGCTAAAAGCTTGGCAGTGTGTACCTTTGTGTCTGGTCATTTCTGCTCAATAGCGCCTGAAATGTCGTTATTCATCGCTCATCAACACGTCGAATCCCGTGTCCTACACCTTGGTGACGTTACAACTCACCGCCCACGTCACATGAGGGCTCGTTGTTGATTGGTCGACGCGCTAACTTCATGATTGTCATCAAGCATCGACACGTACACTTGAATGAGTACAATCTGGGTGTCGCTCAGTCGCCCACTTGACTAACGGCGAAGCGATCGATCGAGGAGAGATCGAAATGCCCCCATCGAAATCATTCAAAGAGAGACGTACGTTCGGTAAGATAAAACTCGCGCTTCTGCTTTCTCTGACGTGTCACTTACTTGTCGATTTCTCGTCGATTTCTCCAGTTGCGAGAAAGCAAGACGTCGAGGAGATACGAAGAAAGTTTCCGAGCAAAGTACCGGTCAGTTTGAGCCGTTTTGTTCTCTCGTTTCGTGTCTAAACGTCGAGTTTCCTGCAGGTCATTGTTGAACGTTACTGCAACGAGAAGTACCTTCCGAGTCTCGACAAGACAAAGTTTCTCGTGCCCGAAGACATAACGATCAGCCAATTCATCAGCATTCTAAGGTCAGATGTCCTTCAAATTTCGAGAAGGAAGACACGATACCTTTGACTTACAGACCGGAAGTGTGATGACGTCAGTTTGTAGTATGTGTGTGTGTGTATGTACACACAAACGCAATGGACTAGTTTCAGGCAGCAGATCTAGCTGTTGCTACGGTGTTCTCACCATCTCATAATGTGGTCACTGTCTAACACACATGGATTGTGTTGGGGAGGTTGTTGAAGAGGATGAAGGCAGTGGATGCATAATGCTACCCTGCTGTCTATCAGACCTGCTAGGTATTCACCAGTGGTTAATTATGGAAATGATATTTGCCATGTGTACATTCATTCCCCCATTATCCATACTTAGTAGGGTTTCACTGATCTGGTTGCTATGGAGTTTAGTGATCAGGATACTGTTTGTATGAGCAGAAGTAGGAACGTGTCTGATGACTGCCTGACAAAGGACAGTCTGACATGGACTTTTAAGTTTATAGAGTAACCTGAACACATTCAAATTTAAGCTCGAAATGAAACTAAATCGTGTTCTGAACCATTAGAAACGAATGCAGTAAACTGCAGTGACTATAGTAGGAGACTTGGTTTTTGCTAGAAACTTGGTTGGTTGCCATGAGGCTCTAATCGAGGTTTATCAAGTTTTGTGTTACATCCTGTTTAATTGATTGCCTCTACATATGCGTAGGCGGATGACGTGAGAGTCTAAGTTAAAACTGGTATTTGTACAATGGAAAGCAGACATCTGTATTAGATGACAGACTTGTCATCTGCCTACTCTCAGCCAGTCTAGAAAGAATTGTGGTTAGATCAGTGACCATTCAATCTGGACAATGCTGGAAGAAAATTTGTGGTCAAACTGGCTATTTCTAGACATAAGATACTGTACCTCATTTGTTTGCTTTTACTCCAAGTCAATGGCATATTGTTGCTTATTTGGTTTTGCATGATACCTTCAGGTTGAGTCTTCTAGTTAACCAGACATGTTGTGACTTGAACTATATTGTTTGATAGCTAAACAAGTGTAATAATAAGTGTTTCAGTTTTGTTCTGCTGCACTCTACGAATATGAATTGATGGGTGCTTACGTAGCCTTTGAAAAGCCTTCTTTGAGCATGTGCTTTTCGTCTCTTATGTCTTTACTACTAAAATGTTTCTCTTCTAGACGATTTGGCTCGAGTCTGGTCCATGCTAATTTGGCATGATTTGTGGTGTGTTTACACTATATGAGCTAACTGGGCATGGTGGTACATTTGGCATGCTTTGCACAAATGCTTGAAGAAGATGATAGTGTCAATCAAAACTCTAACCTCCACATCAGTCCAGTTTTCAAGTTTGTGCTTGTACTACGACTTGCCATTTTGACAATAATTTGGGAATAAGCAGAGGGAAATAGGCTTTGTGTGTTGTTGCCCAGTAACACAAAAATGAAACACATGGTTAGTGTTTAGCTCAAGCCTGGCCCTACTGGTTAGCTCGGCTAGTTGCACTTAGCTTGAGCCAACACTATTTGTACATGGGCCAAATTAGACTCAAGCCAATTTTGGTTGAGTCAAATCGGCCTGTGTAAGAGGGACTTCCCGTTGACTGCATGTAGACAAGGCCACACCTTTGTATCTTGTATGTTTATACTAATCAGCTTTGAAACCAGTTGTTTAGAATGCTTCAAAGCTCAACAACAATAGAGTTTTGCAAAAATTTTGAACAACTAATACAAGTACAAGCTAGTACAATTGGTGTGGGAATCGGTGTTTTCACTGTAGGAAGGTTTTCTAGGCAGCTCCCACAGACTCTTTAATTGCGCTCATAACTACCTTTTGAGCTATGATTGAAATGCATAGCCAGAGGGGTATTTGCTCTCGCAACTCATTTCAAATATTAATACTCTCAGTGGTTTATTCAGCTCAAAGCAAAAAATTCAGCAAACTGTTTTTTCAATGCATCACAAACATGCACTATGACTATGTGTACACACTCTCATATGCCTATGGTACCATATACATAGAGAGTCTAGTCTGTCTGTGTGTCTGGCTGTCTATGTGTGTATGTCAGTTCGTCTGTTTGTGTGTGTGTGTGTGTGTGTGTGTGTGTGTGTGTGTGTGTGTGTGTGTGTGTGTGTCAGTGTGTGCGTGTCACAGTGTGTGCATGTCTCTGTTTGTCTGTCTGATTGTCAAAACTTTTCAATGCATCCAAAACATACACTATGTGTACACACACTCATATATCTACACTACCATATACATAGTGAGTAACATGCATGGGTACACTTCATTTGGTCACTAAATAATACCACACCCACAAACAGTGTCTTTCATGTCAATATTCCTGGGTTAGCTAAAACACTGGTGGAAATACGCTGCAGTAGTGACAACTTTCATGTTTAGATCTTTTGCCAATCATTTTTTACTTTACTTTAAATGCTGTCTTTGTTACAGAAAACGATTGGTATTGAGACCATCTCAAGCATTTTACTTGCTGGTGGATCAGAAGAACATTGCCAGTGCCTCGACTTCTCTCCACGACATCTACAGAGACAGCAAAGATGAGGATGGCTTCTTGTATATGGTTTATGCATCACAAGAGATGTTTGGAGGCCGATATGCGTACTATGTCAGCTAAACAATTGACAGTATGAATTTTGTTGTACAGAGCTGGACTGACAAGATCGACATTTGATTTCCGTTTTACCTCATTTTTCTTGATGTTGGTCGACACAGATGCATGATGTGTAGTGTAAAAAGCTGTAAATGTAGGAGAGAGACAGAGAGTTAGATCTGATTGGACGTAAGTCGTGGAGAATGACAAGAATGAAATGTGAATGAGCAGTGTGTGAGTATATATACCACGCGCTCGCGCACACACACACACACCACACACACACACACACACACACACACACACACACACACACACACACAAACACACACACACACATACCACACACACACACACACACACACACACACACACACACACACACACACACACACACACACACACACACACACCGCACACACACACACACACACACACCGCACACACACACACACACACACACACACACACACACACACACACACACACACACACACACACACACACACACACAACATCTGTACAGCACATCTCAAAAGTGTGGCATCCCTTGCTTGTGTACTAAAACTGAAGTGGGTCTTCCACATCCACACATACAGATGTCTAAAAACATAGTGATGCGGGACCTGCATGCACCTGAACTAGAATATGTGTTGATCTTAATAATTAACAGCATGATTAGCATCTGTAATAACTCGGGTTTAGTACGACATCATGCGTAGTCATCATCACGTGCTTCCTCCCGGGGTTTTACATTCTTACACGTCCTGCTACAAAGCACTCAATCCTAGCTCTTGGTTCTCGTTGGAAGGCTCGTCGCTCTTCAATGGCCGCCGCGTCTATCAAGACGTGTGTGTGTAAAGCCAGTGAGGAGGATGAGGTCGACGTCATTCGTCACTTTCGAGTCGAACTCGTGAGTAGCTTGAGTCCTAGCGATATCAAATGTATCTGCGACAAGTTGTACGCCAACGTCATAATCTCACTGGAAGAGTACGGTTCAATCACCAGCGAGCGTCACCTCATCGCACAGGAGCAGGCGCGAGAGATGTTGAACATCGTGCAAAGGAGAGGGGACGCGCAGAAGGCTGAATTTGTAACGATGGTGTGCGATATCGACGGAGTAAGAGATCTGGGACGAAAGATGAAGAACTGGCAAGGTGATATTCGCGGTTTCGAAACGTCACACGCCTGGTTCTGTCCCCATCAACGCCCTCTGCACGCCCCTTACTAGGTACAGTAGTTGCCATGTTGTTTCCTATCGCTACGTATACCGCGCTAAACACTGCAGCCGATCTTATGTCTAGGGTAACAAACATGCCGTTCGCAACCTTTCAGTTTGTCTAGTTCTGGCAATCGATTGCATGACGTCATTTCCTCCGGTTCTTGCCCGTCGTCGTAATTCCAGCTAAAAATAGAGCTCCTGTCTGAAGACACGCCCCTCTTCCAACCTCCTGAGCTGATTGGAAGAGGGGCGTGCCCTTCAGGAGCTGGTAGAGGTTTGGAAGAGGGGCGTGCTCTTCCAACGATCAGCAAAGTCAGTATAGAGTTGGCTCTTTCGACTCTATCGGCAGAACTGTAGAAGCTGGAATAGGGACGTGCACACGGAGCCTCTTCTGGAAGTGACTGAAAGAGCCCAATCGAACGCGCCCTCACTATGTATTTTTCTTTTTCAGACAAGAGATCGAGCAACATCAGACCAGAGTGTTTGACGGCATCGAAACTACAGGCAGAAAACAGCAAATTGAGAGCAGAAAACAGCGTACTGCACAGCGTAAGAAAAGAAAACATCCAACTGAAGACAGAGAACCAGAAACTGAAGATGCAGAGCGAGTTGACGGAAGGCAGGAATTCTTCGAGACTGATTGAGCATGCACTGCGACTCCAACTGGATGCATTTGGCGATGGCAGCATGTCTTACACGGTATCCCACTAGATCACTATCATGCACTCGCTTTAGATTGATGTATACGCTTGCATTTGCAGGGGTGCTGCAGGTCTATGCAATGTGTTCCACTTCCTAACTTATGCCAAGGAACCACGGCCAACTGTGTTGCGTCTGTTGGAGAGGTTGTGTTTGCCTCTTCATGGGCAGCTAGAAGTCTTTACTCACTAGATTTGTCCGCGAACTCACCAACCTGGGTCAATTTTTTTACAAGTCCCCTTCCGATCTGGAACGCTTTCACGTGGCAGAATCGGTGCTGCATTCGAGCTGGCGCTGACAACAGGATTTACTATTGGTCTGATGGTGATCGCAATTGGAATCCGCTAGCACGGATGCCAAACACTCTAACATTGGCACAAGGATCTGCATCACTCGTTGCCAAAAACAACCAAATATACAGGCTAGGTGGCTACAATGGCGACAGTCTTGACATAGCTGCAGTCTATGACGTAGAAGGCGGGAAACAATGGAATAACCTTCAACCAATGCCTTTTCAGACTCGCTGGTGCTCATCAGCTGTTGTTGGTCAGCTCCTCTACGCGGCAGGTGGCTGTATGCCTGTCGTCGGCTCTCGTGGTACCGTTTGGAGTCCCATTAGGAACATTACCGTTCTTGACATCAGGTCACGTGACTGGATGGCTCTTCCTTTTCTTGAGCATTATAACGCTACAATATCCTCCGTTGGTGATCACATAGTGGCATGTGGAGGGTGTAATCAATACTCTAGGTATGACGAAAATCATGACGGAAGACAACTGTCAGTCCTGGATTTGCGTTCACGTCGCTGGCTTCCTCTCCTTCCCACGTTGAAGCAACATACTCTTCATGGAATGTGCTCAATCGGTGATGGCAGGCTTGCAGTGGTTGCTGGCAAAGATAGCAGGGTTGTGGAGCTCTTGTTGTATAGCTAGCTGCCAATGTCTCGTTCAGTAGGAAACAATTGGGGCTATCAATTGCTAGCTCACGGAGCAAATGTACTCAAATGTATACTTATACTGCTGTGCAAATGGATCTCCTGTACAATTGCAGCCGGTGTCTTTGCTGTGCAGTAGCTAATGGAACTGTGCATACAGAATTCGAAAATATTGTTGATCAAGAGTTTTAGCATGCATGCATGTAAACAGCATATCAAGTTGTATAGTACATAGTTTGTATAAACTGTTTCTATGCGTATAGGAGTGTAATTCCACTGCATTCCATTTATATCAGAATGACTTCTGTAATCTGCAGCTGTACGTGCAGTCACTAGAATTAATACAATAGGACAATTATACACTTAGCCCGGATATCCGGGCCTTGGGTAATATTTAAAGATCAAATTGTGTGTGTGTGTGTGTGTGTGTGTGTGTGTGTGTGTGTGTGTGTGTGTGTGTGTGTGTATGCGTGTGTATGTGTGTGTGTGTGTGTGTGTGTGTGTGTGTGTGTGTGTGTGTGTGTGTGTGTGTGTGTGTGTGTGTGTGTGTGTGTGTGTGTGTGTGTGTGTGTGTGTGTGTGTGTGTGTGTGTGTGTATGCGTGTGTATGTGTGTGTGTGTGTGTGTGTGTGTGTGTGTGTGTGTATGCGTGTGTATGTGTGTGTGTGTGTGTGTGTGTGTGTGTGTGTGTGTGTGTATGTGTGTGTGTGTGTGTGTGTGTGTGTGTGTGTGTATGTGTGTGTATGCGTGTGTGTGTGTGTGTGTGTGTGTGTGTGTGTGTGTGTGTGTGTTCGCGATACGCAGACGCGTCCTTTGTCCGTTCGCAACCAAAATAGGCATGCACACTCGGCAGTAAAGTAGAAAGTTGTCGTAAAAAATTTAAAAAATATTATGTACAAGATCCCCTCTCAAGAGATCAACCCCGGAAAATTTTCTCGATTACGCAAACGCTACACATCCCAGTTCATTCGAACACACTCCCACATCAGTCTCGTGTCGCAAAGCTTCGAGCAATTAAATATTTCTTGTCGATTGAAGCGCTACTCTTCTATCGCTTTCGTTAGTTTCCATCCAAATTCTGATTGAATTTGCACCGAATCCAACCTACACGTTTTCTGTACCAAGCGCTACACGAGGAGTGTGTCGATCTCTATCGAAAAAGTGCGAAGAGCAAGATTCGAATTTATTTAGGACATCCGGGACCTCGCAACAAAGACAGCACGTGACGAGTCCACAGATTGTGTCTTCTTCCGTCAGAACTCTACACTACCTTGCCTGTACGAAGGATGGGGCGTGTATGTAGTGAGATATAAAGTTAGAGGCAGATAGCTCTACAGGTGGTGTGCACACTGGCAGCCTGTACATACTTTCACTAAATTTAATTAATTAAACAAAAACAGCTGGTTGTTACATAGCGTATTGCAATAATTCCAGGGTCAGTGGGTCTTTCGGCCATTTAAAATTTAAAATTTAAATTTTAGAAATTCAATTTCTCAATTTTTTGTATTAAAATTATAAATTTTTAACTTAACGTTACCAATTTTAAAAAATTTGCATTAAATTTTTAAATTTTAATTTTTTTAATATATTAAAATTTAAAATTTTATTATTTCAAATTTGTAAATTTTTAGGTGCAGTATATTAGAATTTGCTTTGCCGACAAGAAAGCGGAAGTAGGTGTATATATGAACTGATGGCCGGATTTGAACTAACAGAAATTGAACGCTCATCCGTTCTATCAAATAATTTGAGTACATCAGAAAAGAAAATTGGAAGAACGAGTAGCAGTGTACGCGGTAGGGAGTCCATTGGACGGCGTAGGGGTGCATTCCAACGCGTGCTGATACGCTGATTCAATTAAACTAGGCGCGGTTTCTGCTAATCACATCAACACGTTTCTTGTACCGTGTTTCTGCACCTGTACGCCGCTTCAGACAGTTACTAATGTTTAGTAACTGGAAGTGCATGGTCACGTCGTTACTGTAGATGTAGGAGTACGATTGGCCCAACTGCAAGTTGCACTTCATGTCTACATTTTGTACATCACATAGAACACTACCCGATAGCGCAGATAGAACCTCTACAACCTCATGCTGTGTCTCTGTGCCGTGGGAACAGAATCCACACTGACTACAAGTGAATTACGAGACCAAATAGTAAAGGTGGACACGCACGCAGTGCTCATGGCAGGAGGGCCTAGGGAACGTACGTGTACCGTACTGCTGACACGCCCCTCCCCTCGACGGTACCGTGTCCAACTACTACATTTACGTATGTCGTACTGTACCGGCAGACTGGTCGCCAATTCAATACCAATTAACTTTACACAAGCAACGTACTGCATGATCGCATAGAGTTAGTATCAGTATCAACATCAATTAAGGGTTTTCTCCTGTATCGTTGAAGGACGCCCCCACACTAACATCGGCCTCCCAGACCCGTGTAGCGACGATTCAAGGGTCTGAAAGGCCGAGGCTAAATCACATGCACACACAATAAACGACGGATCCGAGTCAAAGGCATCGTTTAGCACTCGGTAGGGGTTGATCCGGAGAGCGTGCGTTGAAAGAATGCTGTCACGTGTTCGGCAAGATCGCTAGCATTACGAGGTTGTGGAGGGCACAATCACGTTGGTGGTCGATGGTGCTTCGGAAATTCTCCTGGATCGTGAGAGCTGACAGCGCCGACTAACTAAATTTTGGTAGCTACGTAGGCAGATACGCGAGTTTCCGGACAGCCATGCAGACGCGACAAACTTGGGGATTCCCAACCAATTAGAAGCACTTACAGTCTAGGCACATCGTATCAAATTGAGTCACGGATGGACGAGAGAGAAATTCAAGAAATGGTGAAGGCTGGGCTATCGCACTCAAACATAAGTTATATACTTCTAAGAAGACATTCTGGAGTCAAAGGTTTTTCTGAACGATCCGTTAGACGATTTTGTCACGAGCAAAACATTTATTATCGTTCTGCATTATCTGACGTTGATACGAGGCTGGTAGTCCAGGCAGCTGCTATAGAAGTAATATGTTCTCTTTTTACTAAACCCGTATAAACAGATGGAGACTTTTGCCGTTAGTACACGTCTCTACGTAGGTTTGTCCAGCGTACGGAAGAAAGATGATGAAAGGGTATCTTCAAGCAGGAGGACTTAGAGTTAGTGACAAATGCATTGGACGCATTCTAAGACAAGTTGCTCCTGGATAACATGGAAGTAGGCAGCAACTAGTTCATCGGCAAATAAATCCTGTGCCTTACTACGCTCAATATCCTGGACACAAAACTCGGTTTATTGTGTGTGCGTGTATGCGTCTGTTCTATGTGTAGTGTGGGGCGTTCTTCAACGATACAGGAGGAAACCCCTAATTGATGTTGATACTGATACTAGAGGATCTCTAGCTGCGTGTTGTTGCATTCTTAGCTAAGTAGAGACTATGTAGAAAGGTTACGATACAGTACAAACGTAATTCACGCGATCATGCAGTACGCTGCTTGTGTAAAGTTAGTTGGTATTGAATTGGCGACTAGTCTGTCGGTACAGTACGACATACATAAATGTAGTTTAGTAGTTGGAAGCGGCACCTAGCCTCGTACCAGACCCTCTCGCGCCGTCGTGCCCGGTTTCCGTATAACACGACAACGCCGGAGAGGGTCTAGGATCATACCGCCTACTTTCTTCACCTAGTGTCACCCCACGTCTCCAATGCCAACACTTTCATGCTCTTAGTTAATTATGAATCTATCCTTCCATCAAAGTTATGCTAGCTGTGATATCCAATTGCATACATTTACTGTTTACATTTCGTTCCTTGTACAGCTGCATGAGAAGAGACCCACCTTGCCGCATGGAAAGAGATTCATTCACAGAGGGAGCTCGATCCTGAGTTCGATTTACGTTATCTGAAGCTGTGAGGTCCAATGTGATTCGATCAGCAGTCTAGGTAGTTGGACTAGGGATGCACTAGGCGCCGCTCTATTGCTGTGCTAGTCTACGAGAACAATACAAATCGGGAAGCTCGAGTACGATTCGGGAACATTTGGAGCCTGGCAGAGCGTGCTGTCAGACACGGTGTTGACTTCCGCTCTAGAGTCTCTTGGAGAGGAAGTCCTCTTTCCCAGAGAGGTTGGCAAATACGTAGAGCTTGCGTAGAGACAGGATACCAACACTGAAAGGAAACAAGTAGAGTACGAATGGAAGGTCAAGTCTGTTGCAAGACATTCCGTGTGACACATGAGAATAACTATTATACTAATTGTATTAGTAGCCTAAGGCTTGGTGACATACGAGCTAGTTTGATCATTTAATAGCATAAACGGTAGGCGGTATGATCCCAGACCCTCTCCGGCGTTGTCGTGTTATACGGGGCGTGATAGGGTCTGGTACGAGGCTAGCGGTACCGTCGAGGCGAGGGGCGTGTCAGCAGTACGGTACACGTACGTTCCCTAGGCCCTCCTGCCATGAGCACTGCGTGCGTGTCCACCTTTACTATTTGGTCTCGAAATTCACTTGTAGTCAGTGTGGGTTCTGTTCCCACGGCACAGGAGAGACACAGCATGAGGTTGTAGAGGTTCTATCTGCGCTATCGGGTAGTGTTCTATGTGATGTACAAAATGTAGACATGAAGTGCAACTTGCAGTTGGGCCAATCGTACTCCTACATCTACAGTAACGACGTGACCATGCACTTCGAGTTACTAAACATTAGTAACTGTCTGAAGCGGCGTACGTACAGGTGCAGAAACACGGTACAAGAAACGTGTTGATGTGATTAGCAGAAACCGCGCCTAGTTTAATTGAATCAGCGTATCAGCACGCGTTGGAATGCACCCCTACGCCGTCCAATGGACTCCCTACCGCGTACACTGCTACTCGTTCTTCCAATTTTCTTTTCTGATGTACTCAAATTATTTGATAGAACGGATGAGCGTTCAATTTCTGTTAGTTCAAATCCGGCCATCAGTTCATATATACACCTACGTCCGCTTTCTTGTCGGCAAAGCAAATTCTAATATTCTGCATCTAAAAAAAATTTACAAATTTGAAATAATAAAATTTTAAATTTTGATATGTAAAAAAATTAAAATTTAAAAATTCAACGCAAATTTTTAAAAATTGGTAACGTTAAATTAAAAATTTATAATTTTAATGCAAAAAATTGAAAAATTAAATTTAAAAAAAATTTAAATTAAAAATTAATAATTTTAAATTTTAAATGGCCGAAAGACCCACTGACCGTGTTAATATGTAAACATTGATTTACAAATGTATGCAATTCGTACACAGACAGTCATGCATCACGCACCTAGATGCGCTGTGCCACACATACCACACAACTAACCTTCTTTCGCGTGCGGGCACCGCTCCTCACCGCTTCTCCCGCGCGCGTTAAGCAGTCCATCAGCCAACGTCCCGTAGGACCTCGCTTTTATTTTCTAGCGCGCCGGTCCGCACTCCCGCATGTAGCTCCACGTGCTCCGCCACGACGAAATACGCATCTTGTTGCAATACATGAATTAAGACTCATCGGCGGTCCCGAAAGACATGTGTTATAATTATATTGTATGACATACGGGCTCGTTGTTCGAACACCTGCGAAGTCAACAGCGCGATTTGAGACCTTGTTTTGAGAAAGGAAAGTTGCATGGTGAACGTCATGCGAAGCCGGAAGTGGCAACTCAACTACGCACTGCAACACCGTTGAGTCGACACACCACTAGACGCCTTTCTCACTAGAAGCTTGTCTACCGTGCTATCATCGTATGGTGTTGTCAGAAAACTAGATTCTTTGAGACGGCCGTGTGCTCATATCTACGAATGTCACTTGTTGTAATTACCTTGCATTCCCGCTGATGCTAACGTCAAAGCCACGCCAGAATCGGCAGTGACTGAATGTAAGGCTACTGTACACACTGTACAACTTGTCAAACTACTTGCTAGCGTATTCTACTGTTTAGCTTTTGGCTAATTAAATGTTCATCTAGACATGTCCTATAAGAATTGTCTGATGTAGTGCACAACGCAGGTCTGTATCACAGCAACAAATTAGACTATTGAACATGTCTAGTACAGTATATTCAGGTAATGACTGTGCAACAATTAATCAACTAATCAATAAACTTAATAACTATCTATTAATAATAAACTGCAGTTACATGCCTTATAATTAGTGGAAAATTGATCTCATCTGCATATACTTGTAGTACATACTCATTATTCCTCTAGTAAATGAATTTATGGTCGTATGATAGTGATATTTGATAACAATTAATACTGAGGGATTATTGTTCACATTTGTGACACAAGCAAGACTATGGGTTGATTTGATTTCAATTTTCTGGATTTCTGCAGTGGTGCCACATCTAGCACAAGACTGGCAATCTCTTCCAGGATAAACAGTTTCTCCACTTTTTCTCTTCCCATACTAGATGCATATGTGGAATATGTATTAAAATGCATGAACAAGCAGTTCAGCCTCTACATCTCTTCATCATTAATCCCCTTGGCTACTTATGACTCCTTATATTATCAAAACACTTACAACTATCAACAAACTCGAAAATCAATTTGTTAAAGTTACAGAAGAACAGAACAAGCGAACACTAGGAACTCATATTACAAAGAAGTAAAGGAATATCGAAACTCGTTGAAAACAGCACTCAGCGCAAAGAAATCTCAACAGAGTAGCGATATCCCACCTTAAAGACTGCTGAGGCGCAGAACTGTGGTTTCTACTTGACGATTCCTTACTCCCATTACTGCACAGTGCGTCAAGTTTGGGGTCAGAAACCTCCTGTGTTTGTAGATGCACACCAGATTTTAGAATGCAGAAAAACGCGATCACATGCCTTCTTTACAATTTACTAGGTTGTTGATGAGAAAACGCCAAGAGACGGCAGTGTGCTCAAAAACTAGCGAGACGCTACCACGTGATTAGTCGCAAGTACGCCAGTCTCTCGTCAGTTTTATTGGATAAGACTTAGCCAAAATGTTGTCCTTTACGTGCACATCTTCTACAGACAGTGATCTTTACCCTAGTGTCCTTTCCAGTAGAATTTCGAACGCAACGACGCCTAGAAAGGCGGAAAGCTCCCGGATATGAAAAATAAATTCTCGCCTCCGCAAAACCAAGCCTTGGCTGACGGACTGTAAGAGGGGCTGTGCAAGACTAAAAATAATACTACATGTGCTTTGTGGCGTAGGTTATATGGCATGTGAAAACTGGTCACACCACATTCTGCCATGGTGTGACCTTTGCTATAGAACAACGTCTCAGACTCTATTCGGGAACATTCTGAGAAGGAATAAACCTATACGTGTGACTGATCGCAGAATCCAATTATTAATAGCATCCCACAGACTTGGAATAGCAGACCACAAAGTACAGTCATAAGTCGAACTTTGCGTAATTCCTAGCAGTCGGTGAGTTGCAACTGTCTGTGTGATCGAAGCACTTGGTGTTGAAGACTATTGCAACGGTCTGTTATCAACAGGGGATTTTGCGTCTCGACATCTAGAACTATTTCATCATCAAGATGAGTTGGCATCGCAGGAAACAGGTAACCGCTATAGTCATAGCACCTTACAAGTACAGCTGATGCCTTGTTCTTTGTATACAATGTGTGTGTGTGTGTGTGTGTGTGTGTGTGTGTGTGTGTGTGTGTGTGTGTGTGTGTGTGTGTGTGTGTGTGTGCGAGCGTGTGTGTGTGTGTGTGTGTGTGTGTGTGCATGTGTGTGTGTGCGTGCTTGTGTGTGTGTGTGTGTGTGTGTGTGTGTGTGTGTGTGCGTGCGCGCGTGTGAACTACAGTTTACCAAGCACAACACTGCTTTTCGCTTTAGTTTGTAGCATTCCTTTTGAATCAGACTCTCAAATCAGCTTTCTTGTAATATGGGCAAGCAGCCTGTTGAAGCACGTTGGGTTCAGCAACGTTTGGAAAGGTCGTTTCCGGCGTTTCTTGAGTGCTACATCCGTGTCCCTGTGGTATTGTCTTGGTTAGCTATTCGACGTAGGCTGTGACGTGTGATTCTGGCTAGTCTTGTTAGAAATGCTAATAGTCTAGGTAGGGTAATTGCGTAGGCTAGCATTGCTGTGTCGCTTGAGTGCATCACAGATGTAGGCAATTAGAAACCGATGTCTTGCAAGTATTGCAAGTTTTAATATCCAGTTATTACTGACATTTCCTACGCAACAATTTGTGGAAAAGTGAGCTGCAACGTGCAGCACCTGTTACGTGTAGCCTCGTACCCAGGCCCTCTTGCGCGCCCGGTGAGCAAGAGCGGCTGGGTACGAGGCTACTGTAAAGTGCAGAGCCCTTTATAGTTGCGACAACCCGGATTTGGACGCCATGTTTTATTTAGCCGCGCAAGATAAAAAATGACGTAAAAATTGTAGCGACTACGACGAAACTCGAGAACTAGGGTAAACAGTGCACTACTCAAGACGAAACGACTACCTGATTTTGACGGCTGTAGCCCAGCCAGTAGTATATTTTCTCGATCGCCTTTCCATTCGATACCGTCATTGCTCTGAGCCATTTGGGTTTAGTCCTTGCAGGGCTACTCGAATCTGATCTTAAACACAAAAGAGATCTGCAACCAATAAGTTAGCTTCAAGGAGTTCGTAACGGCCAGGTTTCAGGCTCTTTTGTATCTCTGCGCGCACGTAGCCTCGGGGATCAGACCGCCCACAGATCTAACCACGTACGATATTGTTTCTGCTTACTGTGTGACATGATCACTTACAAATCGACGCCTGGTAATCATCAATATACTACGTATGCCGCAGCTAAGGTAGACATAACTAAATAATCTAACTACAGCTCCAGTTCTTTTGATTCTGTATACTATATCTTTTATAGTATAGTACATAGCAGACACACCAATTTCACTGCTAGGTACCTCTTCATCTAGTGCTTGTTCAAGATCAGCTGCAAAAAAAGCCACGTGTTACACGACTGAAACATGAATTTGTCTAATTACATCAAGTTGTTAACCATCAGTAGCAACTACCAAGTTCACAATTTGAGTCTTACTATAAACTACATGTACACGTTGTACCTAAAATAACAACTGTAGTTATATTAGGCCATACAATTATTTGTGTTTCTCATTCAGTTTGAAAAATTCTAAAATTTCATGTATTTCTTGTTTGCACACAGAAATGTGCCAAGATGCCTTGCACTTCAGATGAAGCCACAATAATATATTGTGAATATTTATTTGGGACCATGTGTGTTTTCACATCACAAATCCAACATCTTTAGAGGGATTTTGTCTTTCTGTTAACAAGTGTGAATGAACTAAGCTGTTCTTCCTCAATAATATTCTGACAAATCTCATCCTAATGAGCCAGGTGACAAAAGGGTATAGACATACCTAAGTTGATGTGACTGGTACTATCCCACACACAGACAAGGCTGTGCTCTGGAATGATTGATAGACCAAGCATTTCACAACATCTGCTACGTGTTTAGCCCATGATATGATGATGGAGATCACCCATGATCTTTTCTACTCTTTGCTTGGGCAAACGTAGTTAATTAAGAGTCTCACTGGATGAGAAACACAGAAGTAATTTCGTAGGGTCTAAGCATAACCTCCAGAAGTTGCAACAGAATTGACTTGGTAACTCAGTACTATTGTATTGTTGCGGGCACTTACTTGACTCCTTACCTTCGTCGGATATTCATAGTCTTATGTATCACCAGGTAACTTCACCGTCAGATACCTTCACTGGACGAACTTCGCCAGACTTGCCTGAGGGAAAGTCTGGCCCCAGCACGAGGATCAGAGACCAAGTTTGTGCATGCGTGAACCTTAGGAGACGGTCATCAGACCAGGACTCTGACCCACCCGGGGTGGAGTCAACTCTGTCTAACGTTGTTAAACAACATTCAGCGAAAGAGTAACACTAACCTTCACAAGGTGATAGTTGACCATGTTCACAATAGGTGTGGTCAGATGGAGCTGCTGGGTTTGACAGGGCACTTCTTTCAGTCGGAGGCTTTCTCTGAGCAGGAACTCGTTCGGTGAGAAAAAATTGTAAGCACAGCGTTGGGCTTCAGTTTCCTCTTTCCATCAACCTCTTACCTTCAAACTGAGACACATCAAAGTGGACCCTAGAGAAAGCACACAGATATGCTATTAGGCATCCATGATCATTAGACCAAGCCATAGAAAACAGACAGAGAGGACGAACGTAAAGAACCACTATACATACCAAGGTGTCCCAGTGCCTCATCCACCTTCAATGGCCAGCACCAAGGCGTACCCGTATGGGGACACACTGTCAACCATATAGTGGCGGAAAGCTTAGTTGAAGCAGCTTGGCTCCACAACCCTGTAATTGACTATCAAACACGTGTATGCCGTTTAGCCTATGTCTAGAACTAACCACTAACATCTTTCATGCAACAGCTACACGTACCTAGATATCTCTCTAGCAGTTTGCTGTGACAGCAAACTTTGTAAAAGGATGGAACCACACTTTACTACAACATCGATTACCTCACAAAGAAACGACGATGACGATGCCACCCAGTTCTTTCGTTTCACTCTTGCCTCCAGAGCTGGATTGCGGGGAAACACAAACATCATAAATCCCATCTCTGGTCTATTCGAGCATCCCCACGCAGAACAACAGGGCATTGCAAAGGAACCAACTCAAAACCACGCCGAGAGCTTTGCTAACAGGGAACTGTACACGCGCAGTTGGATAAAACATGACGCCCACGTAATCACGTGATCGAAAGACCGGGACTCGTCATGTCGCAACTCTCTCTCTCTATGGCTCTGGTAAAGCGCTGTGGTGCTTGCAGTTCCCGTATAAGGCGACAGTGGGACCACAATATATCCCCTCATCTTATCAGTCTTGACTACGCCTACGTCACTGACTAGTGTTTATACTAATTATTATCGGCAAATTATTACTAAATTGTTTAAACCAGAAAATAAATGTAGCTTGTTGACAGGACATAGAAGCGTGCGCACAAATTTTTGAGTGGAAAACGTGTTTTTAGTAACTAGATGTAAGGTCAAATTTTACACACACACACACACACACACACACACACACACACACACACAAACACACAAACGCACACAAATGCTCACACACAAACAAACAAACAAGCACACACATACATACACAAACAAATAAACAAACACACACACACACGCAGACACGAACACAAACACACACACACACACACACACACACACACACACACACACACACACACACACACACACACACACTGTCTATACAAAACTACATTTTATCTAACAAATATCTACTGCATTTTAATTACTTATTATCACTATTATTTAACAAATATTATTGTTTTTTAGTTTCACTCTGAAACGATAGTCATCAACGTTGGAATCCTATTACTCCTCATTTCACTAACATACTCAAGACTGGTGGTATCAAGCACATCAAACAAAATTATCAAATCGAGCCCTAGATTGCCACAAGGCGTTTCATCATACATCGACGATTTGCGCTATCAAAACAAGTCGTTTTGGAATCGAAACTATCCGACTCGCCGGAACTATTCTTTCGTATCGACATATAAACGCAACGGCAACGACAAATTGACCAAAGTCCTACTAGTAGGAGGCGCAGACGAAAACGGTCTTCTCAGCGAAACCTGGATATACACACCGTCGACTAATTCTTGGTTTCGACTGCCGGACAGACTGGAACGTTTACCGGTGGCTGCGGCGACCGGTTTCGAAGTGTTGCCATCGCTATGCGACGTCTACGTCATCTTTATGTACAACGTGGAGAATGTCTGGCTGTTCGACGGGCGAACGGAGACGTGGAGGCGCGTGAGCGTCGATTCTCCCTTCGACGAGAGAACTCCGATTAGTATCTTCTACACCGCTTCCGTACTGCGGCGGGAATCGAAGTGCGAAGACGCGCGATGCGCATGCGCCGGATCCGTGCTGTTCTATGGATCCGTGTTTATCCGCCAAGTCATAAGTTCATTCACGATGGAACTGTTCTGCAGCAACATAGAGGACGACAACATGCAGTGTCACTGGAAGAGTCGTTACAGCGAAATGCGTCTTCCGTATTCAGTGGTTGGGCAGATAGCTGTGTCTGACAAGAGAGATGAGGCAATATACTTTGCACCACGTGGATTCACCCCTTCATACTACAAAGATCTGGAGTATATTCCCGTTTCCAAATTAATCCCGGGTCGACAGTCAAACTGGATTCCGTCCTACAAGGCGTTCTATAATATGACAAAAATCCGAAAGACAAATTGCAACACAAACTCGATCAGTGTGTGGAGAGACAAGCTGTTGTTGACGTACGACTATCGCAACGTCCTAGCCGTATCGCTCAAAGATGAGTCGCATTACAGATGGATCGAACTAGACTCGAAACGACAATGGTCGCCTAAGCCCGGCGCATGTGCGTGGCAAATGATCGAAAATGAGACGACGTCGGAACTCGTCCGATTCTATTGGAAGACGAGTCGGTCACGCGTATCTGTGAGTGTCTACACGCCTGTTTATATAAACAATCACTTGGAGTTGAACGAAAGGTGGCCTAGGTTTGTGACGACGGAGAAGAGTTTCCCGAGAGTGAGTCCACGTGCTTTAAGATATCACGTGTCTCTGTACGATTACAGCGCAAATACGTTTTACCTGTATGGTGGTTTGATGTCTGGAGGTGCTCTATGGACACTCTCCATACCCAGCAAAACGTGGTGGCTAATAAAGCCAGAGAAAACTCCTAGTGCTTATATCTGTAGCTGTGGCACTGTGACCGGATCAAGTCTGATAATATTTGGCGGGAAACGCGTGGACGGGAAGGTGTCAGACGATTTGTGGGTCTACGACACAAAACTGCGTCTGTGGAACCAAATCAGGGATGGCAGATATTGGCCTCTAGCACGAGCTGGTTGTAGTCTAACAGGTGCTCCGAATGGGTCGACACTCTTTCTCTTTGGAGGATATTCCGATTCACAACAAGCCTTGTCGGATGTGTGGCAACTTCAGTTGACAAACGATGGCTTACTAGCGTGGCAAGAGATACTGCCACATACTGCCGTCGTGCACCCAAATTTTCCAGGTGCTCGATTTGGACACAGCTCGCTGATCGTAAACGACGAACTAGTAATACACGGCGGGAGACACGCATTCACTCAAAAATGCTTGTCCGACATGTGGATATTGAATGTATCTGTCCGTCGGTGGAGACAACTAACGCAATCCGATGGGAAAAATCAATCCGTGTACAGCCGGAAATCGGCTACCATCTGCAGCAACTCTATTTTACCCTATGGTAGAAGCAAAGTGATTGTTGTGGAGGATAGTTATGAGAATAACAAGTTGGTGAGAGCGTCCAGTGTGAGGAAGATGATTAGTGTTGTCACGGGAGAGACAACCGTTCTACTGATCGCGAACAGATCAACAATCACATTAGCCCTCGGGTTATGGAACGGTCTCCTGATATTTTATGAAAAAACCGTTGGCAAAAACAGATCGGTGAGAGACAGACTGACGTTGATGGGAGCAAACTGTTCCTCTGGATCTGCGCCGTCTAACGGACCTTTTGATAACACGTGCCAGCAATGCTCGACTGGAACGTATTACTCTAACTATCTCGAAGTCGGAGAATGCATCAGATGTCCGATCGGTACGACAACGAAAGAATGTGGAATGACGTCACGATCAAGTTGTACATGCGATCCAGCCTACTGTTTACACGGGACATGTAAAGTTAACTCTACAAAAAACGACGTCAGTGCAGTTTGTATCTGCTCGTTTGGTTTCACCGGAAACCGATGCAATAATGTGAGCCAGGCGATGCTCATCCTAGTGACTCTCGTGCCATTTCTAGCCATTTTGATTGTCACGTCACTTTCTTGTTGCTGTATTCGAACTGTGAGACATCGGAGAGCGAGAACACGGACGGAGAAAGAGCTCGAAGAGACGCGAAAGGCGTTCACGATTCGCACGCCTGAGATCGAAATGATTAGTCGCCTTGACGAGGACTGCCCGGGCGGATACGGGCAAGTACACAAGGCGACCTACCGAGACTGGACGGTCGCCGTCAAACAGTTGCAGCTCGTCATGGTGGAGTGGGACGACGTCCGTAGAGAGTTCCTCAGAGAGATACAATTCATGAGGACGGTTCGACATCCTAACATCGTCATGTTTATAGGCGCCGGGCAATACAACAAGGATCAACCGTTTCTCGTGTTGGAGTACATGGGAGGAGGAGCCCTGTGTTCGCTGCTCCACAAGAAAGAAGTAGAATTATGTGCGAAACAGAAGTTGCGCTTTGTTCTCGAAGCAGCAAAGGGTATGGACTACTTACATACGCTGAAACCGCCAAGAATACATCGTGATTTAAAGAGCGCCAACTTGTTGCTCAGCCTCAACTGGCAGGTGAAGGTCGCAGATTTTGGATCGGCTCGTCTCATACCGCAGCCGGACCAAGCGAGAGCGACAAAAGACAAACGATTTCAAAAGCAGTCGAACACGGACGAAGAGAAAGACTCGAAGCAGCTGCTAGACGAATGCTCGTATCTAACGAGCAAACACATTGGGACAGCCCGATGGCGTTCCCCGGAGGTGTGGAAAAACATGTCATACGGGACACCGACTGATGTCTACAGGTACGTGTTCTAGTTTCAGCTATAAATTATTAAAATAAAATCTGTAAAATTCACGTGACTTAGGGAGTAAGATACTTAACTTAAAAATAGAGCTTCCCTTACTTCCGGTCTGCAGAGATTGTGCATGTGAAAAAATGGATGGTCGACTGTGTCTGCATGCCACGCTCAGCAATGTGCCACGCCCTTAGTGCGGTCAAAGTACGAAGCGATATTTGCGTTTGGTCGTACATGCATGGGAATCACAGACAGTGGACGAACTGTCAACGTTTACAGTTTTACCAAACAGACTTTATGTTTTCATGTAATTACCGGGTCTTAATTGTAGGAAATAAACAACGAAATCTATATACACTTGTGTCCATCTGCTCTCTCGAAATCAATCACTGTAATGGAGCACTATATTATAGTCTCTAGACACTGTGTATTTACCCAGGAGCGACTTCCATGTCCCGTATGTAATATTTTTGACATTTACAGACTATTTTAGCGGCGTTACCTACTTTGTGGTCACATAAAACGACATTCGCTTTGTCTACGATTTTAGATAGATTTTACAGTAGCGCATGCACTAGCTTATTTAATTAAGAAAAAATGGTGTTTCTATAAACTCCTAGCTAGAGGTACACTCCGTCGTTTAGCGCTAGGCCCCCACAAACTTGATTGCATACTATACGCAATCAAGCTGGAAGATTGGGCTGAACTACAGGCAAAGCTGGATATCAAAGCCTAGTCACCGTAAAACGTACGAAAGAGATTTTGCAATCTCGTTGTTGAAGCAAAGTTTGGGTCACGTGCAAACCAACTCGTCATCTTGTCGAAGGCACCAAGTAGGTTACGTTTTTCACAAAACCAGGTTTGAACACGCGAGCACTGCATAGCAGCGTGAAAACAGAGAGCATACGATGATCACGTGGTAAGCAATAATTAGGTCACGTGATAAGTGCAAACGCACAAATGCATTGCAGTCGGTCCCTTCAGCCTTGCATGCGCCCGTTTCATAATTCACGGGCACATTTTTCCAACGTCTCGCGAGTGTCTTCTAGCATTTGATAGTAACGAGGCCCCTAGCGTTAACGCGCGTTGACGGAATGTTTTCCACATGACCATCGTGTGCTCGAGCTCTCTGTTCTCGCTGCTAATACCTAGAGCTCTCATATCCAGCTTTGCCTGTAGTTCAGACCAACCTTCTATCTTGACTGCGTAGATATGCAATCAAGTTTGCGTGGGCGCAACGCTAACGACGGAGTGTTCTCTTAATTTTTGCGACAATCTTAGATACCGTGGTTTTCAGAAAGCTCAGCTATAGCTGTTGAAATGAACACATCTTCAATTATACTAGTTGCAGCGCTGGTTATGCTCTATTTTGTTGACTTTGTGCTTTTGTAGCTTTGCCATTGTCGTTTGGGAGATTTTGACGAGAGAGATTCCGTTTTCAGGGTCAAAATACAAGTTCGACGCTCAAGTGGAATGCGACGTGTTGGCGGGAATCAGACCACCGACACCAAACGACGCGTGCAAAATCTTTCGCAAGCTGATGGAGGAATGTTGGCAACACAAGCCAGAAGCGAGACCTCAATTCACGAGCATCGTATCTCGACTAGAATCTATGCACTGCAAAGATCAGTAATCAAGACTTGTTAGAATGGTGGCAAGATGGAAGATAGAGGTGCACGGACCAATACGCTAACACATCTTTTCTAGATATTTTTGCAATGACCTTTGTGTATACTAGTTAGTAAAGAGCAAATGCGATTTCTAGGACATGAGAGTTAATTGTGAATTATTATAATGACAGGGTTGGGCGAAGCAGGTCAGGCTTGTTATGCAGGCTATAGCCTGATCACTTTCAATAAGTGAACGTTTGCCAGTAGATTAGCTATCGGAGCCTTCTTCCGGTCTAGGGTACACTATATATACACTGTTAAAACAAAGGTGTTCTTCAAACACCAAATTACGTGCAAAGATGCTGTCGTTATACTGACACTCGCAAGCGTGCAGGAAAGCACCGCAATCTGGTGTAAAACTGTTACACTATTTCATGGTGCTTAAAACAACCGTCGTTTAGTGTTACCCAAACACCAGAAAGGTGTTTATCTTATTCTTTTGTAGGCTGCTATTAGCACCATTCTCCAAAAGCGGTCTGGAGTTCGCGGCCAACGGTTCTGGCACGTGCACATCAGAATAGATAATAATACCATCGCTTGTATTTAAACATTTAAACCAAAAACAGTGAGTCAACGCACTAAACAATAAGCAAAACACAATTCATCAAACAAAGTTCCTCAGTGCAATCCAGCTAAAAAACTAGATGTCACTGGAGCTGAAGTACATCCCATGCAGTAACATGACGTCCAGGCACCAGTAAAAGTTGCCAAAGATTGAAAGAAATTTGTATTGAAAACATAAATTACAGCCAAGCAATAGTGCTGGATGGCATATGCTGTTGCTGCACTGAACTTCAAACATGATGATCAGCTCGGATGACAATCACATGGCTTGGTTTGGCTGGATTGCCACATACAACCAAGTATGGAGCAACTTGAGAAACCTTGTCTACTGTGGACTCTGCATCATCACTTTCCTAGGAGAATACACAAAAGGCATAAGATATCCATATCATGCTCAGTCACTCACACGTAAGTATACGGGATTCTCTGCAATTGAGCCAGGTAATGTGTTATTGCTACACCTGCTGGCATAAAATTTGCACCGATATTGGTGCAAAATTTTACATCCTCGGTAATAGCACTGAAAGGTGTCACTAGGGCACTTTAGTTCTAACAGTGAGTAGGTGTATAACTTTACACCAAGGTGTAAAGCACAAACAAAGGCTAGAATAGCACTCGAAGGTGTAGCTAGAGCACTCCATTTTTAACAGTATATAAACGATTAAATCAATAATAGATTTGTCAAAGAATTTATTGGTCTAACTTAAAACTGACGACGCTCTTGGGTTTCTACGGTAACGGGCAAGGTGTCTAAGCAGACAAACCACGTGAGCTACTACGTCCAGAAGCGAACTTTATGAACACGTCTCTTAGCGCGCGTTAGGCCTGATCACTTTAAATTTCTTTTTTCATGAGCAATTTGTTTTAGATTGTGGCAGTACAACGCCATTTGATTTTAAATAAATTTTATTTAAATGTTAGTAACAGTTTTACCTCACTTGACATTTGGTGTTGGGCAAGGTGTTTTATATGAACAAATAAACAATTCAAAAAGTAAATTCTAAAATTTAAGGTCCAAGCATGCAAAAGACCACATCACATTATATACAGTTAACAGCATTTTGCAAAGAATTATTTTGAGAGTTACTGTTTATTCTATATATAGGTAGTCAGCATCCTCTAGGGTGTATACAGCTATAGGCACGTTTCCAGATTGCCAGCAATCTCCAAATAGAAGAGGTAGGACTAGACAAATAAACGCAGGCTACCACATGCCTTGCACGTGCTATACACATGATCATTTGTTTCTCAATTAGAGAGTTAGTTTTACGGCAGTCAAAGTTTGTTATAATGCCCTATAGAAAGATGATATACTCAGGGAAGAAGTGAGTCGTCTGTAAATCTAAATGATAAAGAGGTACTAGATGACAGTATATGATGTTGACATTGATAAAACTGTCATAATTGTCTTGAGCTAATAGATATATATACCTCTTTTGTTATTGATATTAACTGAAAACTTCCAGTAGAAATCCTGTCTGCGCTCCTAGCATCTATTATGACTAATTCTCAGAGTTTGTGCTACACCTAAAAATATGATTTGCTGCAACATGTTCAGTTTTCGAAATATGAGCTAAACAACAGTTAAATAAAGAACGAATTTTGTTACCAGCATATGGTTGGTTTAGATAAAGTCTATGTGTCATGCGTATACCGCCTGAAGGAGAGTCATCAGACTGGGAATAAGCATAGTTAGTTAATAGTAACCAACAAAGAGTACATGCATATGGTTTGTCAGTGGTCAGAGCCTGAGGGGTCCAGGCTATACGCGCCTGCTAGCACTTGATCATTATCGACTCTCTCGATTTAAAGGGCGTGGAATGCATGAGTTTGTCATTGTTTTGTCTGTTTGATTTGTTGCTATACAGTGGATGGAAAAAATTCAGGGAAGTCGCCAAACAGCGTGCAATCGATTATAGAAACCATATCTACAAAGTAAGCGTCCTCCGACATCGGATATGAGTAGGCGGTGTTGGTACCGCCTACAGAGTATTAGTGGCATCCCGCACACGACTAACAGGAAACCGCAGTGTTTGACCTTTCAGAGATTCATAGTAGTCGATGACATTCGGTTGTTGTAACTATCAGTTGTGAGGCACTTGGTACTCGTATTGAAGAATATTCCAGCGGTGTGTTAGCAACAATGGACTGCGTCTCTTGATATCGCAATGAATTGCAATTGCAGAAAACAGGTAACCGTACTCACAATAGCCACAGTTTTGTGTTGTGCTGTGCAGTGTGTGTGTGTGTGTGTGTGTGTGTGTGTGTGTGTGTGTGTGTGTGTGTGTGTGTGTGTGTGTGTGTGTGTGTGTGTGTGTGTTTGAATCTGTGTGTTTGTGTGCGTGCGTGTGTGTGTATGTTTGTGTGACCTGTCTCTAAAGGCATGGGGAGCTATCACCGCAACTGACCATAAGGCTGATGTCATTCACGAATGACGTGGAGGGCTTGACATTTGTCCATTTGTCCATGTTTGTGTGTGTGTGTGTTTGTGTGTGTGTGTGTGTGTGTGTGTGTGTGCGTGCGTGCGTGCGTGCGTGTGTGTGTGTGTGTCACTGCGCGTTCGTGCATGCATGCGTGGCCGCCAAAGTTACAATAACGTAACATAATATTACATAAAATTACGCGCATGCATGAATATGTAGACATCACAGGTATATAGTCAGATATAAACAAAAACAATCTTTGAATATTTATCTCAAACATATTTCGAACAAAAAAGAGTTAGACGTTATCTCCAAGCAATAAAATATGACATTATTCTAGCAACTACTATACTGAGACATTCTGGGAAGTCGTCAATCGAACAGCGTGCGATCGGCTCTTGAAACTATGTACAAAAATAAGTGTCCTCGCTAGACGTCCGACGTCGGAAATGTGGCGGTGTTGGTACCGCCTACAAACTATTAATAGCATTCCACATACTCCTAAACGGAACCGCATGCAGAGAGCTGTAGTATTAGTCGGAAGTTCATAGATTCATACAGCAGTCGGTGACATTCGGTTGTTGCAAATATCTGTTGCGAGGCACTTGGTGTTGAAGAATATTGCAGCGGTGTGTTAGCAGCACAAGGACTGTGTGTCTTGACATCTTTTGTGGCATAGTACTTCGTTATCAAGATGAGTTGGGATCGTAGAAAACAGGTAAGCGTATACTCACGATAGATACAATTTTTGTGCTGTGTGTGTTCGTGTGTGTGTGTGTGTGTGTGTGTGTGTGTGTGTGTGTGTGTGTGTGTGTGTGTGTGTGTGTGTGTGTGTGTGTGTGTGTGTGTGTGTGTGTGTGTGTGTGTGTGTGTGTGTGTGTGTGTGTGTGTGTGTGTTTGCGCGCGTGCCATAGTCGCAATATTATAACACTTCATAATATATTACGCTCATGCATACATAATGCATATGGAAGTCACATGTTTCTTCAGCAGTCTGATACACACGAAAATCTTTGTATGTCTCAAACATATTTAAACAAATAGTGGTAGACCCTAACCAAACAATAAATATGATGTTGTTTCTAGCAACTAGTTTTGCGTACACAAACTAGTCTGGGAGTCACACAGTACGTTTACATAGTTGGCCGCCTCGGTTAGCGCATCGATGGCATCCAATCAAATGAGACCCTTAGTCACGCTGTCTATCTATGTCTGCACTTCTATACTAAAAACGCATTGCTCGTATGGATGCGTTTCCAGTACTTTTCCTTTGTAAATACAAAATTAGATTGATGATCATAAAGCAGACGACTTTGCTCTCTAGTTTGGATGCTGTCCAGATCTGCTGTTAGAGATGACTTCCGTTGCTCTTTCCCTTTTTGTTCTCTGAGAGAGGTCTTACCACACATTCTATTATTACACGACTAGACGCACAAATTGGTCATCATGTGATGTAGTTGTTTGAACGGTTACTGTAGTCAGCAAAACCTGGAAAGGATTGTCTCCGTTGCTTGAGTGGGACATCGGCGTCACTGTGGTATAGATCTGATTTAGACGTCCTAATCATTCAGACTAACCAGACTTAGACACGTGCCTCACCAGGTTCTACGTTAGCAAGGAAACGCATCAATCAACGAGCGTGTAATCGTCTACATGCACCTGATCGAGACATGAGGCTCTAGAATATTACATTTCGCGAATACCCAAACTTTGAAAGTGTCTCACTGGAAACACTAGTAGTATAGCCTGTAGTGCTATTTATACCGCTTGAGGCGCTAGCTATGTCACGACTAGATGTTGACGGGTTGCATGCAGCAGGTGGTAAGCCACCCTTGCTTGCCAACTGCCTGCTTCGACAAAATTTGTCACCTTGTCATTTCTGACTTCACTATCCAAAGATTTGTGATTAATACTATTATTTGAAAAGGAGAATGCAGTATCAGGAGGTAACTAATGGAACGATATTATCGTTCTAGATATTTCTGTTTTCATGACAACAAAGTATTAACTCATCGCTACATCAACACCTACATTAATTACTATTGCTGATATAATGATTGATATTACATTACTTATCTAGTATATATAAAGCTCAAATTTTTGTTTGTGTGGTGTGTGTGTGTGTGTGTGTGTGTGTGTGTGTGTGTGTGTGTGTGTGTGTGTGTGTGTGTGTACGTGTGTACGTGTACGTGTGTACGTGTGTGTGTGTGTGTGTGTGTGTGTGTGTGTGTGTGTGTGTGTGTGTGTGTGTGTACGTGTGTGTGTGTGTGTGTGTGTGTGTGTGTGTGTGTGTGTGTGTGTATGTGTGTGTGTGTGTGTGTGTGTGTGTGTCTGTGTGTTTGTGTGTGTGTGTGTGTGTGTGTGTGTGTGTGTGTGTGTGTGTGTGTGTATGTGTGTGTGTGTGTGTGTGTTTGTGTGTGTGTGTGTGTGTGTGTGTGTGTGTGTGTGTGTGTGTGTGTGTGTGTGTGTGTGTGTGTTCGTAATACGCGGCCACGTCTTTAGTCCGTTCGCAACCCAAATCGGCACTCACAGTCGGCACGCAAAGGGAAATGCTAGCGTAGAAAAATAACGAACTGGGTCTCCTTTCGATCGGGCAGCCCTCGCATAAAATTTCTCGATGACGCAAACGTTACACCTTTCAGTTCATTCTAAAACACGCCCATCCCTGTCCTTTGTACGCTGTATGTATCATCATCCTTCGCAACACTTCGAGCGATCGAATATTTCTTGCCACTATTCTGGCACTTTTGTTTCTCTCCATTTAAATTCTAATTGCATTCTCACAGAATTCAACCTACACGTTTCTAGGGTTAGAATTACATGGGGAATGTATCAATTTCTACTGAAAAAGCGAGAAAAGCAAGATTCAAATTTAGTCCGCACATCCGGGACCTCATCAAAAGATTGCACGTGACGTGTCCACACTTGCTCAGACTGCGTCTTCTGTCAGAACCGTACAGCACCTTGCCCGTACTAAGACGGGCATGTATCTAGAAGTCTATAATAATAACAATAACAATAACATAAATTAATAGAAGATTCTATTCGTTAGTTCGTCTACTACTTCCTCACGCTTGGCTCATCGTTAGTCGAATTCTTCAGACATGCTTACCGAATAAAAAGGAACGTAAAGATATCAGTTTCGATAGGTGAGTCTCCTTTTGGGGTCAACCGTCGAAAAATAAATCTCTATATTCTGTCCGACATCGATAGGATTGCTAAGCACGACGTTCAAACTATAAAGAGCGTAGCGCGCAAGGGAATAAACGGTTTTTGCTCTCACATGTCACAATAAGTGACGTCACAATTAATAAAATGCAAGGTTACAACACGTGACCCCACAATGGATTACCTAAGGTTTTTTAGAGTTCAAGAGACGACATGCGTTCAATATAAGAGCATTTCGGTTCAGTGTGGGAGCGTTTCATTTCTTTCTTGCAAGTTTTCTAAATTAGAATTAAATTGACGGCAACTTAAGCCAGCTGTCACTATTCAAAGCTAACGAACGGCATACGGAATCTAATTGTAAATGAAATAATCGCTGCTAATTAACTAGAACATCTCATTGTAACCAAAATGTTAGACAAGATACTTTCATGGTACAATTGAATGCACAAGGGCGAGGTAGGGCAATGTAGCTAGTTACATTGCCTAGACAATAGACATTAGTACTAACATCAATACCGTATGACAACAATATTAATAATTATTACCTAATTAATGAAAACCACAGACAATAGTATAGCGTACATAATATCTCAGTAAGGCACGACATGTTACATACATAATTATCTCCCATCCACTATAGACATAACGTCGTGATGTACAGCATACTGTGTGTGTTTCTAATCAATTATCATAATATTATTGTTTTTAGCTTCGCATTAAAATAATCATCATCAACGTTGGCATATTACTGATCCTGACGTCAGCAACAGATTCAAAGCCATTGCTAGGAAACATTCCAAACAAAATGATTACCCCTCCCACTTCATACACAAAATCATCGCAAAGCAGTTTATCATACAAAAGCGACGCCAATTTGCAATACCAAAGCAGAACGTTTTGGAATCAAAACTATCCGACTCGCCGCATAAATTCTTTCGTCTCAACGTACAAACGGAACGGCAACGATACGTCGGACAAAATCCTCCTAATAGGAGGTGATGATGGAACGGGTCTGTTTAGCGACACTTGGATATACACACCGTGGACCAATTCCTGGTTTCGACTGCCGGACGGACCGCAACGCTTACCTCCGTTGGCGGCGACCGGTTTCGAAGTGCTGCCGTCGTTATGCGACGTCTACGTCATCTTTGTGTACAATATGGAAAACGTCTGGCTATTTGACGGGCGAACGGAGACGTGGAGTCGCGTGAGAGTCGATTCTCCATTTGATAAGACAACGCACGTCAGCGTCTTCTACACCGGTTCCGTGTTGCGGCGAGGTTCGACGTGCGACGACGCTCGATGCGCATGCGCCGGATCCGTGCTGTTTTACGGATCGGCACTGGACGGAGATATAACTTCGTTTACGATGGAACTCTTCTGTAGCAACACAGAGGAGAGCAAAATGGTGTGTAACTGGAGAAGACACTATCAAGCAATGTACCTTGAGTACTCACAGGTTGGACAGATGTCTGTGATTGACATGAGGAAGAATGCAATATACTTTGCACCACGTGGATTTACGTCTTCGTACTACCACAACAAATTACAATATATTCCCGTTACTAAATTAATTCTGGACAAAACCTGGTACTGGTCAACGACGTGGTGGTATAGCATATGGCAGATTGAGAAACGAGCAGATTGCAACACGGATTCGATAACCGTGTGGAGAGACAAGATCCTGTTGACGTACGACTATCGCAATGTCTTAGCCATATCGCTCAACAACGAGTCGTATTACAAATGGATCGAATTAGATTCGAGACAGTTGCCCGAGAACGGCGCGATCGTGTGGCAAATGATCGAGAACGGTACGTCGTCGGAAATCGTGCGATTCCGTTGGGAAACGAGTCGGTCACCCGTACGCGTGAGTGTCTACTCGCCCGTCAACTTGGACAAGCCATCTGATTTTGGTGAAAGGTGGCCGAGGTTTGTGACGACGGAGAAGAGTTCTCCTGTAGTGAATCCTCCTGTTTTACACCATCACGTGTCGATCTACGATTACAGCTCAAATACGTTTTACCTGTATGGTGGTTTGCTCTCTGGAGGTGCACTATGGACACTCACCATGCCCAGCAAAACCTGGTGGCTTATTATGCCTGAGAAAACTCCTAGTGCTTATATCTCTAGCTGTGGTACTGTGATCGGATCAAGTCTGATAATTTTTGGCGGAAAACACGTGGACGGGAAGATGTCAGACGAGTTGTGGGTCTACGACACAAAACTGCGTCTGTGGAACCAAATCAGGGATGGTAGATATTGGCCTCTAGCCCGAGCTGGTTGTAGTCTAACAGGTGACCCGACAGGGTCAACACTCTTTCTCTTTGGAGGATATTCCGATTCACAACAAGCCTTGTCGGATGTGTGGCAGCTTCAGTTGACAAACGACGGCTTACCAGCGTGGCAAGAGATACTGCCACATACTGCCGTCGTGCACCCAAATTTTCCATGTGCTCGATTTGGACACAGCTCGCTGATCGTAAACGACGAACTAGTAATACACGGCGGGAGACACGCATTCACACAAGAATGCTTGTCCGACATGTGGATATTGAATGTATCCGTCCGTCGGTGGAGACAACTAACGCAATCCGATGGGAAAAATCAATCCGTTTACAGCCGGAAATCGGCTACCATTTGCAGCAACTGTATTTTACCCTATGGTAGAAGCAAAGTGATTGTTGTGGAGAATAGTTATGAGAATAACGAGTTGGTGAGAGCGTCCAGTGTGAGGAAGATGGTTAGTGTCGTCACGGGAGAGACAACCGCTCTACCTTTCGCGAACAGATCAACAATCACATTAGCCCTCGGGTTATGGAACGGTCGCTTAATATTTTATGAAAAAACCGTTGGCAAAGGCAGATCGGTGAGAGACAGACTGACGTCGATGGGAGCAAACTGTTCCTCTGGATCTGCGTCGTCTAACGGACCTTTTGATGAAACGTGCCAGCAATGCTCGACTGGAACGTATTACTCTAACTATCTCGGAGTCGGAGAATGCATCAGATGTCCGATCGGCATGACAACGAAAGGATGTGGAATGACGTCACTATCAAGTTGTACATGCGATCCAGCCTACTGTGTACACGGGACATGTAAAGTTAACTCTACAAAAGACGACGTCAGTGCAGTTTGTATCTGCTTGTTCGGCTTCACTGGAAACCGATGCAATAATATGAGCCAGGCGATGCTCATCTTAGTGACTCTCATACCATTTCTAGCCATTTTGATTGTCACGTCACTTTCTTGTTGCTGTATTCGAACTGTGAGACATCGGAGAGCGAGAACACGGACGGAGAAAGAGCTCGAAGAGACGCGACAGGCGTTCACGATTCGCACGCATGAGATCGAAATGGTTAGTCGCCTTGACGAGGACTGCCCGGGCGGATACGGGCAAATACACAAGGCGACCTACCGAGACTGGACAGTCGCCATTAAACAGTTGCAGCTCGTCATGGCGGAGTGGGACGACGTCCGAAGAGACTTCTTCAGAGAGATACAATTCATGAGGACGGTTCGTCATCCTAACATCGTCATGTTTATAGGTGCCGGGCAATACAACAAGGATCAACCGTTTCTCGTGTTGGAGTACATGGGAGGAGGAGCCCTGTGTTCGCTGCTTCACAAGAAAGAGGTCGAACTGAGCAAGAAAGAAAGGCTGCAGTTTGTTCTCGATGCTGCGAGAGGCATGGATTACTTACATACGTTGAAGCCTCCGAGAATTCATCGCGATCTAAAGAGCGCCAACTTGCTGCTCAGTCGCAATCTGCAGGTGAAGGTCGCAGATTTTGGATCGGCTCGACTTATACCGCAGCCGGACGATGCGAGAGCGACAAAAGACAAACGATTTCAAAAGCAATCAAGTCAAGACCATGGGAAAGATTCTAAGCAGCTACTGGACGAGTGTTCGTACTTAACGAGCAAACACATCGGAACGGCCAGATGGCGTTCCCCGGAGGTGTGGAAAAACATGACATACGGGACACCGACTGATGTCTACAGGTAGGTACAGTAATAGTTTTTAAAAGTTGCAACCTTATCTCAGCTATGAGCCAGAAGAAAACGACTTTGTAAAAGTCACGTGACTTGAGGGAAGACCGTAATTAACATATAACGGTTAAATGGCTTTCGGTAACTGTTCCGTGCATGCATAGAATTGTGACTGTGCTGTCACGCTCAGACATGTGCCTCGTCAATCTAGAGTGCGGTCTCATTACGAAGTGGTATTTGCGTTTGGTCGTACATGGCGCCCATGAAGAGGCAACAGACAAACCGTCAGTAAGTCAGAACCGACAACTTTATTATATAAAGTTAATTTCTTACAACAGTCTAATTAATTAATTAATGATTCCAATTACCTGGCCTTGTCTGAACTAAAGAACCAAAAAACCTATCTTTCGGCATCTCTGGAGTCTCACGTAGCCATCCTCTCCCTGTTGTACTTCCCAACGGGCATGGCGCTTTACAAATAATACGGGAACCTAACATTGCGTATACGAAATGTTGGTCTCCAGACAGTCTTGAGATTTAAAGACAATTGCGACAAAGTATTTTTATAGCTGTTTTTGATTAGCAAGTCAGTAATTCGCCTGCATGAGCAGCTTTCTATAGAGCTATGGTCTTCTAATTATATGTTTTAGAACGGCTACCCTTGGCTTGTAAGTAAAGATTCTGCCGTTAGATTGTTGTGTGTTTCTGCATGCTATACGGCATGCAGTTGTAGAATATAATAAAGCTATGTATATATAAAAAATAAAAAATAAAATTTTTAAGTTATGACCCGTATGTGATAGCTACTATTCTAACGGTGTTACGAACTTTGTGGTCACGTGAAGGACTGTCGCTTTGTGCGATTTCACACAGACTTTACAAGTAGAGCGCCTAGAAGCAAAATGGCCTCTAAAGTCGTCAACACTTAGCGGCAATTTCTATAGCGTGGGCTCTAGAAGGCTCATAGCTGTAGAAGCAATGGCGTAAACACAACTTCAATTACAGTTTACTAGTTTAACTTTTTTGCTGTTATGTTGTTAGTTTCGCTATTGTCGTTTGGGAGATTTTGACGAGAGAGATTCCGTTTTCCGGGCCTAGGTACAAGTTCGACGCTCAAGTGGAATGCGCCGTGTTGAGCGGAACCAGACCGTCGATACCGGAGAACGCGTGGGAAACCATTTGCACGCTGATGGAAGAATGCTGGCAACACAACCCAGAAGAAAGACCTCAATTCAAGACTATCGTATCTCAACTAGAATCTATGGATCATGTTTAGCATGCAGCAATGCGACATTGAGTATATATGGTACCTAAAAGATCCGAGCAAGACATAGACAATAACGAGGCCTCAACACAACAATCTCTATCACTAACGTTTGCATTAGATGACAAAGAGGAAAAGCGACTAAACGAATTAAATTAATTGTACATTAATATATTATCAATCGCTTGTATTTTATTTTATTTTTCTAGATCTATGTGTATACCTCAAAATAATCTTTAAAAACAGACTTTATATTTATACATATATTTTAAACATAATACTTGTTGATTTCAAACAGTGATTCTTGCCACTCGTCTTGCGTATGCACGATCTACTACAGTACGTACAGTTCCCCCGAAAGGACATAAAAGTGGTCCGGCCTAACGCGCGCTAAACAACGTGAGCTACTATGTCCAATACGTGTAATCTCAACAAGCAATTTTCTTGGAACAAAACTGCCAAGAATCGCTTTCACTGTACGAAAGTTTGCGGCGAGGATAAAGTACACTTTCTACATACTTGCGCGGCCATACATACCGGTGTGGCGCAGTTCTAATTAATCACATTTGAATGTAAAATATAATTAATTAATTACATACAAGCTCTTAACAGCTCAATGAGAATGGAAGATTGCTGCATGTCAATAAATATTTTCATTTTTAAAACCAAAAATACACAAAATGTCATAACGTTTTCATAAAGTTCGCACAATACAGTGTAGTTATAGAAGGCATACATTATTACTGCCAACAAAGTAAAAAGAGCGCAAAATTTTTGTGACAGAATTAATTTCTTTTGTGTGCATGCATGCATGCAGGTGAACGAAACAAGCGCTGCATGTAGTGCGACAACATTTTCCCATTCTAGAGCTTTGTGAAGTCGTCATGCACCTGCATGCATGTGTTTGCATCATAATTACCAGGTAATTGAGACAGTACTATAAGCATACCTCTTTGCTGAGAATTGAAAGAAGGGAGAAAAGTGGAAGTCGAAACCGGAGATCACAAATGGCAGCATGTCCTGTTTCTTCTGTTAACAATTCACTGCTATTATTCATTGGCTATACCAGAAGATTCATGCACATGTAAGAATTAGGCGTTAGTGGCACGTGTCAACAGTCAGTCCCTCTCCGCCCTCGTCATTCCCCGGATTGTCAATTCTTGAGATTGGTTTCAGACCGCCCACTGACGTCACTAAATGCTGCTAGTAGTGCGGACTGTGTGCCAGCTGCCTTGGGCAATTTCCCCACATGCCTAGTAACCGCCCTTGCTGTGGTTGCAAAGGCGTGGCGCACAAACACTTCACAAATCGCCAGGACAGCGTTGCTATCGCTTTCTGCATCTAGATTCGCATTGATCTAGAAGTTTGCGCGGTTTTGAACGAGAGTTGTGCCTTTTCTCAGACGATCTGGACGTCTTACACGTCGTGAGTTCGGCTCAAAATGGTCTAGACAAGAAACGGCTGAGACAAAGTTCGCGTGTTGAACTGCAATGCGTGCTTGTCTTTCACAACGTACGGAATTGTTAGCTGCTTGGTTTACATCTTGCATAAATTGTCGACTCCCTTGAGCCGTTTATTGGAACAACATACGTCTGTTAACTTCTCACGCGTAGGGTACAGATGGGTAACGAGGTGCAATAATGCAAGCACTTAGTGCATTTAGTGACACTGTGGTTTGAAACTAGTCTTCGAGGATTGACAATGCGGGGAATGGCGAGGGCGGGTCGACATCTATGAATGAATACATAGGTCTCGAGCCAGTCTCTCCTCGCTTTCGTCATTCCCCCAGATTGTCATACAACAAATATACTGAGGTACGACGAATGGCGAAAATTACTTGCATGCAGCTTTAGCAACAGCAGTAGAAGTCGATCACGCTGGCGCCAGTCTATTTGCAGACCGAAATTGAACGTGACGAGTGTACCTAGACATCTGCGGCATCTTAATCACTTACACACGTCGCATGTGACGTGGCAACAAAAAAGATGTAATTAGGCTGCAACAGATGACTTAGCGCACCCTGGCACCCACTTTTGGTCTGCAAATGGACCGGCGCCAGCGTGATTGACTTCTAAGTATGTGTGGTTGCTACAGCTGTCAAGTGGTTTTCGCCATGCACGCGTCGTGCCTCGTCATAATCTAGCCAAACCGCGGAGTGGGAGTGAACGATCCGGGTCTAAGTAAATCACGTCATTTGTCGCAATCTTATTAGATCACTCTGTGCTGCGATCGGCTGCTTTACTTTTGCGGTGCGTGCGTTTGGCGTTGTAACTGAACAATTGTTCGTTTTGTTCGTTCGTTAGCTCGGCCGACATGGCTGACGACGATGACAACAATGTTTTTAAACACTTCAGAGCGAAGCTTGTCAGTCGTTTGACCGGTACTGCTGTTTCACAGCTTTGTGATCGCTTAATCGACGGAGTGATCTCAACAGAGGAATACAACTTGATTACTAACAGTTTCTTTCACCTCACAGAAGAGCAGCAAGTGAGAGCTCTGCTAGATATCATGCAGAAACGAGGAAACGAGCAGAAGACTAAGTTTCTGTCTATGCTGTGCGAGACAAACGGAGTAGAAGATTTGGGAAGAGAGATACAAAAATGGCAATGTAAAATACGCTCCCTAGCATGCTTGTTTTTTTCGTTGAATATCAAGGGGATTCCCCGCATGTTGTGTGACGACTAGAAACAGACCCTATAGTGAACGCTAATTACACAACATCTGCATTGCTAATTATAGCTGTTTACACTGGCTGCTTAACCATCCTTACTAACCATTTTAGTAAAACCTACCCGTTCTAGAGAACATAAAGAAAATGCATGTGATAGCAATCACGCGCATCATGTGCCTGTCGGCATGCATGTATAGTATTGTACGCTGTATACGAGCAAGATATTTTGCGCGCCGGTCATCTACTTTGGCAAACGTGTAACTTTTGATAGTCTGTCACTCGACTGCTCCTAGACATGACTTGTCCGGGGCTATAGGGTTGGGGTTGGTCAAGTGCTATAAGGTTGGGGTTAGGGTTACGGGTTAGGACCATGCACTTACGGCAATACCGGACCAACTACGGCAACCACAATTTTTTCGTGTGTTATTGTAAATTTCGAAAAATTGTTAATACATTAACATTATTGTGTTTAGATTGTAGAAGAAAAGAAACGATCAAGGACGCCGGCTCTTCATCGTCTGATATATTGCATAAACTAGATGAACGGAATCACACACTGCAGACTGAAAACAGCGAACTAATAATAGAAAACAGAAAACTGAGGACAGAAAACAGAGAACTGAAGACAGAAAACGGAGAACTAAAAACAGAAAACCGCGAACTAAAAGCAGAAGCCACTAAGGAAAATAGCAAGATGGAGACGCAGACAACAAGTGGCAAGAAGTTAGTTGAAGATGCACTTCGACGCAAACTGAACGAATTCGGCGACGGCAACGCGTCTTACACGGTAAGACAATATAATCTACTATTCACACAGTGGCGTATCTAGGGGGTTATGGGGGTTAGTATCCAAAATTTATGGGCGTGGCCGCCCGTCTATTTTTATTTAGTCTAATGGAGTGATTTTATGTACATCCTTATACAGTACCACGATGATGCGTTGTTAATTAGTAACTCTATGTATATACATGTACAGTTCTTTGGGTTACAAAAGGATACTAAGCATTTCCCTCCTAGTACATATCAATTATGTCCAGAAATATGCGGCGTTAGAACAAGGCCGCAGACCACGAGTTCTCGTAGACACAACGTCGTAATCAACGTTGCAATTGACAACATTATATTTCAACAAATTAATGTTAATTTCAAACAAATTAATATTAATTTTGAACCCAAAAACAATTTTCCCTGGCTACGCCGCTGATCCACACTTGATTTCGATTTATGTATACACGCTTATGCGTAGAAGCTCAAGTCTGCGACGTGTGCACCACTAGCTAGCTCGTTGCAAACGGGAAACACGGCCAACTGTGTTGCCTCGGTCGGAGACGTTGTGTTCGCCTCTCCGTGGGCAGCTACACAACTTTACTCGCTAGATTTGTCAAAGCAGTCGCCAACCTGGGCCAAATTTTGGAATATTCGCGACGCAATTTGGAACGTTTTCACCTGGCGGGGTCAGTGCTGCATTCGAACGGGTGCAAAAAACCAGATCTATTGTTTGTCTAGCGAAGAGTGGAACCTGATTGCAACCGTGCCAAGTACAATTTCGAAAGGATTCGCATCACTCATTGCTAGGGACAACCGAATCTACAAGTTGGGTGGCTACAAAGGAGACTGTCTCAACATCGCTGCAGTCTGTGACGCAGAAGGCGACAAACAGTGGAATGATCTTCCAAAAATGCCTTTCCGGACATGCTGGTGCTCATCAGCTGTTGTTGATCATCTTCTTTACGTGGGAGGGGGATGTGTAGTTGACGCCTACAGGTGGAATCCCATTAGGAACGTTGCGGTTCTCGACCTCAGATCACGTGACTGGCAGAGTCTTCCTTTACTCGAGCATTATAACGCCACAATATCCTCTATCGGTGATAACATAGTGGCATGTGGAGGATGTAACGAGCGGTCTGCTTACGACAGAGATCACGACGGCAAACAAGTTTCCGTTCTCGACATGCGCTCACGTAGCTGGTTTCCTCTTCTTACCACTTCGCAACCACACAGTCGTCATGGAATGTGCTCGATCCGTGATGGTAGTCTTGCAGTGGTCGCTGGCAAAGACAACAACGCTGTAGAGCTTCTGTCGTTCAACTGACGACGCGTCGGTAAAGAAGAAACGTTGTTACACTGGTTACTTATCTAGATGCACGTTCTTCTTCAATGTGGTGCAATTACTGCTGTGCAAAATGTAGCTAAAACGTCTGTAGCTGTTTTGTTGTTGTATAGCTAATGGGCTTTTAGCCTCGTGATTGACTTGTTGCTGCATTATATTGCCATCATTATTTGGTATAATACATGCCTAGGCTATGCCTTGCATGTGTGTTTATTATACATATACATACATACATACCTATATATATATATATATATATATATATATATATATATATATATATATATATATATATATATATATATATACACACACACATACACACACACACACACACACACACACACACACACACACACACACACACACACACACACGCATATATACATAAACGTACCTACATACATGCATATACACGCATCCAAGCACACACACACACACACACACACACACACACACACACACACACACACACACATTCGCAACACAGTTCATACCAATTTTTAGACAGCAAAAACAATCGTTTTTTGAGTCACACTTTCTCTTGTTTGTGGTCTCTTATTATCATGTGCGCGTGTGAAGTTTACACAACAAACAATCTAGTTACGATCAGATTACGACGGAACAAGCGTTTCAGCTTCCTTTCATTTTCCTTTGGGCCAGTAGTAATATAGATAGACTTCCGACGACGTACGCTACACGTAATGTCTTCGTCGGTCTGTGCCCTTTTAATTAATCATTCTAATTTTGCATTTCAATGCTGTTAACAATTGCAAATGTCTCAAACGGTTTAATGTACATTTGATGTTTTTACAAACCATAAATAAAAAATTTGCTATTTTAGTTGAGCAGTGATTCGATGAGCAGTGGTTTGACAAGGACATTTGCTGTTCAACTATTGAAAATGTATCTTGTTGTCAATTGTTAGATTTTAATGTTTACACAAATTAAAAATTGCAAGTGGCAGTGGTACCATGTGATCATTCTAATTTTGTAGCATCTTGCTAGGCCAACATACAAAGTGAGAAAATTTGCCGAGGACGCCGTTGCCTGAACTGTTTCACACACCAGATGTACTCTAAGTACCGGATGTAGGTGCCAATTGTGCAGTAGACTTGATAGACTACCGTGGAAACGACCTGTGCTATTATCGGTGATTGCTCATCAAACTTTATTAATACAATTAGCACCTACAGCGTTCACAGACGACGCTGGCACAAGCGTCGTGCGAGCGTCCTGGACGCTGACGATGAGCGAACGTCAGCGTCACACTGTGAACATGTCAACGTCCGCGACGCTCGCACGACGCTAGGCCAGCGTCCACGACGCTGGAATAGAGAAAAGTTCTAATCGAACGTCCTAACCGGAAGTGACCCAGTGTCCGATGACATCACGTGCTCCGTTTCAACCAATCGAAAATCAGTCACTGGACGCATCCGGGATATTCTATTCGTTCACATGGCATCGATCATTGATTCGTCGATGGAAGTTTTCATTGAGTGTGTGCGTGGTTTTCCCTGCGTTTGGCAAGTTCAGTCAAAGGACAACAAGGACATAAGAATGAAAGAAACCGCTTGATCGAGACTACGGCGCAGCAGCGCAACAAAGCAAAACGTCGTCGTCCATGTCTGTCGCGAGTACATTGTACACACGTGCTTACTTCGCAGCGCCAGACCACTGTCGCAGTGTGTTCTTTGTGCGATGGTCGCTCGTTGGACACAATACTGTGAATGGTCCAGCGCCAGCGTCTTCGCTAGCGTCCTTGTCAGCGACCAGGACGCTCGCAGGACGCTGTGCCAGCGTCGTAACTGTAAACCGGGCTTTAGAGTACATCTGTAGTGTGAAACGGTTTAGGCACAGCGGCGGCAAATTTTCTCACTTTACATCTCACAGCAAGATGTTATGTTACAAAATTAGAATGATCACATGGTACTGACCACTGCCACTGTCGCAATTTTCAATTTGTGGAAACATTAAAATCTAACAATTGACAATAAGATACATTTCCAACAGTTAAACAACAACGTCTTTATCAAACCACTGATCATTGAATCACTGCTCAACCAAAATTGTAAATTTTGCCTTACAGTTTGTAAAAAATCAAAATGTACATTAAACAATTTGAGACATTTGCAATTTTAAAGCATCGAAATGCAAAAATTGGAATGATCAAAAGGAGCACAGACCCTAGCTCGTCCGACAGTCGAGATGTGTGGATAGTTGTGAATAAAGGTGTTGCATATCAGACTTGTGTCTTCTTCGTGCCAAGTGCCATTGCTATCAGACTGCCATTTCCATGGTGGTGCCGCTGTTACAGTGATATGTGCATATATTTCTAGTGTTTTGTGTGTTCTTGCACACATATATCACGGGACTGTCTACATCAAAGATACGGTACGAGCGTATGCTCCAACCATTCAAAATCTAAGTTTTAAGTTTTTCAGATAATTGGAAGAAATTTTAATTGTTTTTCCTGTAATAGCATTATTTAATTAATAGTCTAAATTCAAGTAGCAATGCCAGAATTCATTGAAAACACAGCACTAGGTGTGTTTACCTATTGTATGTGGTACAGTACTCTTATCACTACTTTAATATTAGTTGTGTGTGTGTGTGTGTGTGTGTGTGTGTGTGTGTGTGTGTGTGTGTGTGTGCGTGCGCGTGTGTGTGTGTGTATGTGTGTGTGTGTGTGTGTGTGTGTGTGTGTGTGTGTGTGTGTGTGTGTGTGTGTGTGTGTGTGTCTGTGAGTGTGTGTGTGTGTGTGTGTGTGTGTGTGTCTGTGAGTGTGTGTGTGTGTGTGTGTGTGTGTGTGTGTGTGTGCGTGCGTGTGTGTGTGTGTGTGTGTGTGTGTGTGTGTGTGTGTGTGTGTGTGTGTGTGTCTGTGTGTGTGTGTGTAGAACCACAACTATATATAATTAGCGGGGCAGTGCACACAAAACACTAGGAATATGTGTGCGGGAAAACTTGTAACCCAGGAAAACACATATCACTGTCCTTGTTGTCGTCCGTCCAGTGATATGTGTGCGGGGACACACAAAACGCTAGAGGAAACTTGTAACCCTGGGAAACACATATCACTGTAACAGCGCCATTTGTGGCTCCAGGCAAATTGTGACCCAAACAAGAGGAAAGTTAATTAATTATTATTTAATAATTATCAGCTTGGCAAGGTTGTCAGAGCTTGACTATATCGTTACGATATATTGATATCTATTTGATCATAAAACAAAGTAAGAATACAATGTCAACATATACTACACAGCAAAACTCACTTTTCTAGCCACCTCGAGTGGCGGCATATAAAATGCGGCGTGAGCATCACAACTGCAACGGCACTTACCACACCAACAAAACACGCCTTCGGCATGCAACACCTCCATCCACACCTCTCTTTTAATTTATTAACGCGTCCATCATCCTCCGACTCATTCCGACCTCAACCGCGAGACAAGCAAGATGTCGGCGCTAAAACTTCCCGACGAGACGACGCTGCAAATCTTCTCCCACCTCACGCCTTCGGCCATCCTCACCGCGGGACGAACATGCAGCAAATGGCATCGACTCTCGCACGACAACTCACTGTGGCAACGACTCATCCACAAACGTTATCCGCTCGACGACTCGCTGGGTTCGGACCACGTGGACTGTTGTCGCCTCTCTCCAACCATACAAGTGTATCGATCGATCGAAGAGGACGTTCCCCGCGTCAGCGTTCAGCGCGTGAAGCTGCGCAACAAGTCGGAGGTTCTCCACGTCGCTTTCAGTCGCAACGGGAGATTCGTCTGTAGCGCGTCGAAGAGTGGGAGAGTGTGTCTGTTCGAGGTGACGTCGTCGTATAGGCTAGACTATTACCAAGAGGTGCTCTGGTGGACGGAAGACGATGGGGAGGTGAGTGGAGATTTCTACTGTTTTTACAGCGAGTTCAACGATGATGACTCGCTGCTCTTGCTTTGCACCGGCGGGATACAGCATGCGCAGTCTTGTGGGATCTACGTTTACGATGTAAGTAATCTACCGACGCTAAAGCTCGTGGGTAGTCTGTCGTTGTCGTCGGATGTCTACGCGAGCTGGGAGAACGAAAGCGCATTTCTGTACGGGGAGATCGACGGGTCGGGCAAAGGCATCCGGGTTAGAGTGCGCCGCGCTCACGTGAGCGACCACGGAATCGCTACCAGCGTCGTTCATCGGTCCGTTTACATCATGCAGCGCTCTAATTCAATCCCTCGGAAGCGGCCGTTGTATGTATGGCACGAATGCGACGACGCGCTGGAAGGAAAACTCAAATGCGATCGCATGCTCTACAGCAGCGGTGCTTCTTCTTTCTGTCCCTACCAGATCGGATGTTGTACTTCCGCTTCGAACGGCGCGCCGTACTCGTCGCTGCAGAGAGAAACGATCCGAGCAAGCGACAGGGTGGCGACCCATGTGTACGCGCGCGTATCCGGGGTACGTCTCTTCTCGACCAATCAGTTTCTCAAGATGCGAATGACCGAGATGGCGGTCGGCGGCGACTACGAGACGACGAGCGTGCGCAGTTTTGGCGAAGCGGTCGGCGCACTTTATCACAGCGACCGGCGGGTCGAGGTGGCGATAATTCAACTGAAGGCATCGTGGTTCATCGTGCCGCGGACGGGATGTGTCTTTACCTTTCTCGACGTCAACTGCAAAAACTACCTTGCAAGGTTAGTGTCAATAAACTGTCATACAAGTTCAGGGCTGACGGAGCCACAGCGGCCATGGTCGCTGCAGTTTCAAAAATTTAATTACTGTATTTCTTCGAATAGTGGCCGCGGCATTTATTTTTAACAAAGTACTGCGGCCTCTAAACGAGGTGGCTTGTATTCGAGGGGGGCCTCTATTTTAAGTCTCTACTTCACACCATGACGTGTCGGTACATGAACGTCACATTTTATTCGGTTGACATAACTGGACACTTTTGAAGGTGCCAACCGCGGCAGATTTAGCTGAACACACCACGACTATTTGCTATAATTGACGAGTGCACGTGATAGGATGAGATTGACGCGGAAGCATCAAAGCATGATATGGGCGTGGTCAGTAACTTTTCTTACTAGTGCGGCCTCAATTCGAGGGCGACCTCTATTTTCAACAAGTTTCTTCAGCTGCGGCTTCTAAACGAGGGAGGCTTCTATTCGAGAACGGCCACTATTCGAATAAAGTAAGTAGAAAAGTGTGTATAGGCCAGCTGGTTTGTAGTGTACGTTAAGGTACGCTTTTAACGCGCGTTAGCCCGCTTCACTTTTCCACTGCTTCCGTCGGCCCTGTCAACTTGTGTAGAGCTTCGTGTCGTCTGCGTCTATAGAGCTTTGTGTCGTCTGCGTCTTAGTATCTTCAAGGTGTGTTTTGGTTCAGTTCAGGGGCGTAGTTAAAGGCATGTGTACAGATTGCCGTCAAAAAGGGTGGGTGGGTGTAACGAAGAGAGGAAAGATGGTAGTCTACCACGTACTACGATAGTAACACGTGATCATTTTCGTTTGTCAACTAGAGCGTCATAGTTTGAGCTGATAACCGGCAGGAAATGAGTCTGAATGATAGAGATTATAATGATATTGACATTATTAATAAGAAAACTGTCATAATCGTTCTAAAGTACTATTAGATACATAGATTTCTTTGATATTGATATTAACTAGTAACTGCCAATAGAAATCCTGCCTACGCACGTGGCGTGGCTAGGGGAGTCATCAGGTGTTCGAGTATCCCGTAAATTAGATACTAAAACACAGACAGTCCGCTCAAAGGCAAGTATACACGCGTGCGTAGTAGGCCTTGCTCGTTCCGTGAAAAATCCGTCATTTGTCAAGAAATCGATTGCAATGGCAATGCATATATATATATATATACCTTATTATATATCGGTTATGTTGAGCACCTTTGGTTCAAAATCCCCCTACGTCACTGTACACACCCGTTTGTAGCCTCGTAAAGACCATCTCGCGCCGTCGTGCCCGGTTCCCGTATGAAACGACTAGGCTAGCTGTTTTAGCCTCGCACCCAGGCTCTCTTGCGCGCCCGGACAAGAGGGCCTGGTACACGTTGTTTACGCATGCGCGCAAAAATTACCTCGAAATCGGCGTAATGATTGCACGCATGCGCAACCGACGTTGTCTACAATCTCAAGCCGATGATGTCGCGCGCAACCGTTGAACGGACATCTATACACGTGGATGAAACCATAGATCTAGACTTAAGGTCAAGTGATAGACTCCAGGTCAAGTGATCCATCTAGACGATTGTGCGACCTGGTTTTGTGGCGAGTCGTTCCTCGCGCGATCAATGTCTAGTCGTACTGCAGTCAGGCTGTTTACAGTGTCTGCTTAGCGAGAAGGACTGCAGTAGAAGTTGCAGCCTAGTAGTTACTTGTACGACAGCCGGTCTGGATCTGTAGTAGTTGGAGCAGCTGCAGTAGTTGGAGCAGCTGCAGTAGTTGGAGTAGGCGTGTCTCTAAATTTTAAATTTGAATTTGTTTACAAAAACCGTGTGGCGACCTCTAGACAACCAAGACTAAAAGCAATTATTTGCTGTCTGTCTGTTCGTCCATCCATCTGTCTGTGTGCGTGTGTGTGTGTGTGTGTGTGTGTGTGTGTGTGTGTGTGTGTGTGTGTGTGTGTGTGTGTGTGTGTGTGTGTGTGTGTGTGTGTGTGTGTGTGTATCCATCTGTCTGTCTGTCCATCTCAGTCTGTTTTGTCAGTCCGTCTGTTCCTTGTACATTTGTTAGTATATTTGTGAGTCTGTCTGCTAATTTCTTCCAACTGCCCTAATGTCAATTTACAATCTCTCTGCAGTTTTGATACAAATTTTTCTTGTCGTTACAAAATCCGTTCTCTTTCAGTGGCGACTTCGACAAGACCGTCAAAATATGGAACAGATGCTCAGGAGCGAGGGTGGCCGTTCTGCAAGGCCACGACGACGCCGTCAACGCCGTCGCCTTCAACCCCGTCAACGACCACATGCTGGTGAGTGCGAGCGGCGACGGCAGTCTACGAGTGTGGCATTCGAAACGACTCATCAAAAGTCAGAAAAAATAAGAACAAGAGAACAAGCAGAAAAGTTGAGTTTTTTGATTGTTTTAACGTTGACTGCATGCTCGGTCATAATGTCTGCATGCCCTTTGCTGTCAAGCTCGTCACAGTATGACGAACGTAGATAAACGAATATTGAAACAAATTTTGACTATTCAAGCAACTTACTCAGCCAGGGGTGGCCAAGGCTCTACCCACCAGGGGACGCATCTAACTCTAACTGCAAGCAAATCAAAAGCTAAACTAGAAATTTAAGCAAACTTTCTAATTTAATATTTTTAAAAATACAGTCGCACGGTCGTCGGCTAGAGAGCTACTATACCCTTAGCCTGGATATCCGGGCATCGGGTAATCAAGCCACTGACGCATGCCTGTATATACACTAGCTCCTCCTCTTCGTGTGATTCACGTGCGTTTCAGCGACTGCGCGCAAAAGTCTGGCTTGTGAGGCCACGCAACAGTGTCACTGGACCTCCGAGACTGCCCATGCGCACTCAAGCCGAGAGTTTATTAATTAAGGTAGTAAATCAATTAATTAATCCTTCAGTGTGTAAACTTCAGCTGTTAACAGCCAGTGACTTGTACAAATTTAAGTAATTAATTCATTAGTACGTTTCCTAAATTAATTTTAAACAATTATTTTTCTAATTAATTGTAACCAAATTAATTAACCTAATTAGTTCAATTAATTTGGTTAAAAATTATTTCATTTTCTAATTAATTTCAACCAAATTAATTAAACCAATCAGAAAAATATATTAATTAGGAAAATTAATTAATTAGGAAAATAAATTAATAAATAGAGTCTGCATGGAAATATTAATTATGTAATTTAGTTTTCTAATTAAGTTTTACTAATAATTAGTTCTTTTACATACTAATTTATTGTAACCAAATTAATCAACCTAATTAATATCAAAATGTCAACCAAGTTAATTAACTTTCTGAACTAATTAAATAAATCTAATTAATTAATCAATAGTGAACTATGTCGCCATGTCGATGCAACTGGATACAAATGACCACAACAATATATTTCGCTTCAATTATTTCAAAAACTCCACATTTGATATCAATAGACAGTGTCTTCTTCGTAAATCAGTGCTAACTAACTCGAGTAGCCGCATTCATTAAATAAAAACATAAAAAGTGAAATAACTTATCTCTAGACAATCATCACGTGCACCTCATCACGTGCACTACATATATAATCTGTATTACAACTAGACTAATTTATGCACCAAATCAGGATCACACGGTAATGCATTCAGTCATCTCATCATTGACATGCTCCTTCGACTCATCAGCACTCACCTTCTCTATCTCTCCACACTCAAAAACAATTTCCTTCTTGTTGTTTGGAGATTGTTCCTGGTGACTGTCGGGATCGGCGTCTTCGTCCTTGTGCAGCGATGGCTCATGGAACGGTTTCCAGTTGACATAGGGATCCTCCGACCTGTCGGGATTGTATAGTTCGACGTAGTTGGCTTGCTCTTTCAGGTGGTTATCAAGACGTTCGATGATTTCGGAGAACGTTATGCGATCCTGAGGGTCGACACACCAACATGATGTCATGATGTCGTATCTAAAAATCAGAGATCAAATGGTAATGTAACTGAGTTTCACGTGTAGACACCAACAGAGAGATTTGTGCGAGTCAACAGATGGTCTTGGTCTAATAGTGTGTGTGAATAGGTGTGGCGTGTTAGATACATAGAGTGTGCTGAATGTTTAGTGTCGATGATCGTTTGTGTGTTGTGTTTGTGCCGGTTGAGTGTTACTGCCGATTCCAGCTAGAGACGTGGTTGTATTGTAGGAATGTCGAGTCTATTTGACTGCTAATTGTGATATACATATAGACAATTTGGATAGAAGAATGAGCAGCAAGTCCACAGCAACAACGGGCAATGTGGCTACATATAAAACAAAATACTGTTTGACAGAACCACAGGATAACCCAAACTAGCAGTAGATCTTTGTGAA
>NC_085090.1:6297617-6357617 GCF_963422355.1 Corticium candelabrum
TCTCGTATACAAATCGGACAGCAATTTGTACGTGAATTCGATCGATGACAAGATGACGACTGCGTTGACATCCTCGTCTACCAGTTGATCCAAAACCGTGTTTGGTGTTAGGAACGATACAATGTCTGTATCAAACGTCCTTGACCTCACTCTCTCTGTGTCTGTCTCTTCTTCATAAAACAAAACTCTGAGCTCATCGTCGTCGCGATCCGTAACGATGCCTTGTAACACGTCGAGGCTGTTTAGCCCACAATTGTCCCCACTCACTATTACAGCAATTGCCTTCCATCCAGACTTCGAAGCAAAGTCGAGAGCAGCTCGTGCCTGTAGGTCACACGACCGACTAACATATCGGACGTTCTCCCTCAAATTAAGCGAGTTGCTGTCTGGTCTCTCTCTCATATCCAATATTGGAAACACACCTTGCTGTGTATGTGATAGCTCCTCTAACACACTGGTGACGTACCCCGGTTTAGGATCAGTCAGCAATAACGAATTGTCAGTTAGGATGTCGCCATAGTAAGGACCAATCACGAACGCCGTCGCATTGGGCTGCCTCACCAACGACTGACTGACTTCCTGTCGACAAGTGAGACAACTGAGAACGCCACATGTGTCGCGTACAGTAAATCCGAGCGAAATACCATCCAAAAGCGTCGAATCCGAGTTGATTTGATCAACGGCGAGCGCCAGAGCTTCCGTCTGTTCGACACCAAAACGATGCATGGCCGGGAGGCCGTACCTACGCCATTTTGGGTCGCGAGAACAGTAGACATCGCCTGTAGACGTCCTTTCTTTCTGTTGGTAGACAGAGAAGAGGCCGCCGATGACAATAGGAGCAGAAGTTTCGGTGTCGTCGTTGAGATAGGGACACGACATGTCATCGCAGAGTTGTGCGAGAGCTCGGGCGTAGAGCAATGCCAATAGGAAGGAATACAGTCCAACACGTTCGTTCATCTTGCCGATGAACGGTAAAAGACTGAGTGGGTTCAGTGGATGTTGCCGTGACGTCACACGAGAGGAAGTGACGTAAGGGGACAGCATGCTGGTGTTTGAGGCGTTGAAACGACACCTTAGAGCTGTTCTTTACACGAGAAGCGCATTGCTCATATTGACATTCTTTCTAGAAGCCATTGTCTGACGGTGTTTCTTGAACCTGAATAAGAAATAGCATTACCTAGTAGCCAGACTGTGAAAATGTTTACATACGTTGTAGAGTGTAATGGGCAGGCCAATCGATCAATCTAAGCTCCGCCTTTGGTCCAGATATTATGACGTCAATACCTTTATTTGGCATACATGTGTACAACCGGGATCACGATATGAACTAGAGTCTAGAATATCTTAATGAGAACACAGGAAGGAATGTGGTTTGTAACTTCCTGCTTAGTAACCTCGTTCGTTGAATTGATTTTGCAGCCTAGAACGTCCCGGAAGACATAAATTACAGGCCCGACGAAAGCAACTTGAAAGTGGAGCGTCCTAGCGCGCGCTGGAGGTGTAGCTTAGCGCACGTTAGAGGTAGGTTGGCTGGGCGTGTACAGGTGCTCACACGAGTCACTGCTTGAACCACGCTGGCTGAAAAGCTCGATTGGAGACTTGCTTCTAACCAAACTCACGTTTGGGAATTGAAAGTTGAAAGGCTGGTGGGGTACTTCACTATCTAGTAGGAGGAAGCTCGCGTTCGACAACGCCATGACACATCCGTGAGTAGTGAGCATGCGCACAGTGTGATGTCACAGAGGTCGGGGAAAATAGTCCAGGTAACGAAAGTGAAGTCGTACTAGACTTCAAAACCGTCACCAAATTAGTAGAGCCGCAATCTGGTAGATGACCAAATATATAATTTTATTTAATCAGCTCTACCTTTAGACCGGAAGTATGCCGCAATCGTTCGCTGGCTAAAGTCGAGTTTTCAAAAAGGGGGCCGTCATGGCCGCTGCTGCCGCTGCGGCTCCATCGGCCCTGCATTACGTAGCAATTACAAATTCTAAAAAAATTAAAGAAGACACCGGCCATGACTAAAACTAAATCGAACATGCGATTGTAAACAACTAAAGTTTTCTTCTAGAAGTACAGTTAAATAAATAAATAAATAATATAATATAATAAAAAGAATTAGTGAAAATATTTGAAATCAATAAATAAATAAATAATTTAAAACTTAAGCGTTGATATTAATTACCCAAAAGATGCCAGTATCAACAACCCTTAGAACAACATTCAATACGTATTTTTCTTTGTGGTAATAGTTGTAGCTATAAAAAGTGAAAACTCGTTTTGTGTATTCTTGCGGCTCTGGATCGTCCCCGGACCATTTCGTTGTTTTCGAATACTAAAGCACGTTGTAGCTTTCGTCATTTATTAATTAGGGTTATTAATTAGGTATGTTTAATTAGATTTATGCGTAGAAACCTATAAAACTTTAGAACCAGAAAGCGTCATCTTGTAATGACAGTCTAGACGTACGACTGTGTGTGGGAAGCCTGAGCATACACACGGGTGCATCTCATAGGGTTGTCTAGAGTGGGGTTTGCAACGGCAGACTTAGCATCTTTTACACAGAAGATGGATTAACTAGCTAGACTGTCCAATGGCTAGCTAAACCTAGTTAATCAGACTATTAGCTAATTGCTCCGTTGAGCTTGCGTAGTAAAACAAGAATGCTATAGGTGTGTGTGTGTGTGTGTGTGTGTGTGTGCGTGCGTGTGTGTGTGTGTGTGTGTGTGTGTGTGTGTGTGTGTGTGTGTCTGTGTGTGTGTGTGTGTGCATGTGTGTGTGTGTGTGTGTGTGTGTGTGTGTGTGTGTGTGTGTGTGTGCCCCGGCCATCTTTATGCTAGAAATCCATTACTGACGACCACTATAAGTCGAGTCGACGTTAGTACACTGCATGCTGTGGCCTTTTTGAGTTCCTTGAAGAACAGACTAAGCGCTCATGCATATGATTAGCCTCGTCCCAAGACTCACGTGAGCTTGGTAGTGTCTAGTTCCCGTATAACAATTTCAGGAGGCTGAAATTGGGAACCGGACACTGCCAGGCTCACGTGAGTCTGGGGACGCGGCTACTCATGATCATATACACGAAGAAACCATGCAGCCAAGAACTATGAGACCTTGCACAACAATGCACACAGTTTGTGTTCAAAGGGACTTCCTCGAAGCCTGGAAACCCTTTGAACACCAAGGGACAGTTTTCAAATCAGCATGTATGACACTCTGGATTTCCCTGACGTAAGCTGCTTTGATCTAATGATTTATACAGACTTGAGTTCATTCACTGAGCTGGCTGCTCGCCATTATGTCAACAGGAAGTGACGTTTCGTTTGCCCGCGATGTTCTCCGTCGTTACCATACCGAGCTGCTAGACAGGTTACAACCAGAAACGCTTGTCCCCTGGTTGTACGAAAGGGGAATTATCTCGGACACAGATAAAGAGAAAATTCAAAGTCGACGTAGAAGATGGAAGAAAGCGGAGCGTCTTCTTGAAGTCATGAAGACGAGATCTCGAGCAGAAGCCTTTCTGTTCGCCAGAAAGTTAAGCCAAACCAAAGGCATACAAGATCTTGGATTGAAGATTCTTTCGGAGGCAGGGGAAGACGGTATAAGCATGCTATTGTTACATAGGACTGCAAGCATCTGCGTTGTAGATTGTTGAAGATATACATACACCTCACGCGATAGCTAATCATGTGAGGGTATAAACAGACGAATTCTAATTAGTATGAGCAGCGTCTGTAGGCTAATTACAAGGCATAAAGCACATGTACCTATTCTGAGCAAGCACCGCAGTGACAACGACGCAATCGACTCGCATAAAAAATTCTGTAAAAGTTGTCGGGATTATTTAGCATGCAAAGTCACTCCTACGTGAATAAAGCAGTCCCAGATTGCCAAATTAGCATATTCAAATCACAATGATTACTTCACTATCCGAATACAAAAACCCAAACTATGCCTAGTTAATTATTTAAGGGTCTTTTACACTTGCATCAGTTTTTAGCTCAAAGAGTAGACTCCAATAGAATCGCGCCCGTCGACTCACTGTGCTACAGATCTCTTCTGTTCGCTACCGAAACACATTCACGAGTGGCACACCCACATTGCACGTCCACACATTCTAACCTTACTTCAAAAACAAGGAGTTAGATATAACTAAAGCGTGTACTGCATGCACGCACGTATAGAGTTACTACACTTGAGATCACCGAGAGTTCCCGTCAAGTGCAATCGTATGGACCACGGTCCTACAACGCCCACTAATTATCATGCAAATAGTAATGTATGACAAAAATACATTGTTTCAAGCATTCATCATGCAGCAGTGGTGTCGCTCGCTCTATGAAAGGGCCATGGACCTCCAAATCTTTAAAGCGTGATTGATTTTTAAGCTCTGTTTTGTTAGTAATTTGGAATTGCTAGACTAGACATGACCTGCATGAGCAGCTAAATAGTATGGCGACGTCACTGCTGCCAGAAGTTTAGCAAAGCACTGCTAGCACCGTAATGATCATAAATCTCTAGTGCTAGTTTTTTTATGTTTATAATTATGTTAATTACGCTAATGTTTATTGAGCAACTACGTGTGTAGAAATTGCAGAATTGGAAGAGACATCAGAACCAGTCGAAGATGCTGGGAGCAGACAATCCTACCTTCCTACTAGAAAGCAACTACATGCAGCTTGTTTGCTAGTCATTCTGTTGTGCGCATGCGCTGTTGGAGTGTGGCATTGCCCGATAGTGACAGAATGCAAGAACAGCAACAGAGGTAAGAAAGATTACTCATATAATAAACCTTTAAAGTCTCATTTACTGATCTATAGACAACGCGCAAGACTGCGTGCATGGAGAGCCGCCATACCCACAAAGCGTACATCTATCGGTGTCCATGAAATTGTATTTGAAGGGAAAGAATCGCTTAGAAATACTCGTGCAAAATAGTTGGAGTGTTACTCATCAATTTGGTCGTCATTCGGCTAAAACTTCAGGCCAAAGTCGTCAACACGACAACGAGAAAGAGACCAGACAAGACGATCGAAAGACATTGAAATCAAACTGACATCAAGAAACGGCTTCCATGGATGCAGCAAACTAGTATAGGTTTGGAAACAAACAATGACAAAATATAGTCAGTATTTTATCTAGACATGGGTGTGACGTTACGTCAGTGTAACAGCTTTTTGACAACTACTGAACAAGGCCTGGCCTATTTACTCAAGTCTGCAGCTGAGCACGTGTACATATATACTGCTACTGACACACTGTAGATACATTTATGATTACAAACTAATCTTTTACCAGTAGACTCGTGACCGCGCTTTCGTAATTCGCGGATTTGCAATCCCCGGATCTCCATTCTTGTCCGTAACCATCGAGACTCAATAGTGTTTACCTCGTGCATCATAAATATGTGGTCAAACACACAAAATGTAGTTATCAATTGCTGTTTTGCAGCTGCAGTCGCTTGTTGCGTGTATAAAGATAGACAAAATGCTTTTAGCAATCAATTAAATTTAATCATCACTTTGAAAACAAATGCTGCAACTTTACTGTACTGTACTGTATACGTGCACTGTACATTTTTCAGTAGGTGTAAGATGAGTCTGTAACCGCGACTCAATCTACACGTGGCAAAACACGTGGGCGAAAAAAGCGTGGATACAAAACGACAATAATTCAACTCTACTAGCTGTAAATAAAAAGTTTTTAATTAAGCAACCCGATATAAACACCAAACTCGTTGCTCTGCGTTACAAGAATAAAGGTGTAGATCGACCCGTGCCAGCACATACACACACGTATATGAACACGTGACTGCTAACGCACGTGGGCAGCAACCTTGCAGCTCAGAGACTGGGTACAAATCTAGACTGGAGGCGTGTTATACCAAATCTAGTTCGTGCCCTGTTCACATTACGATTAGACCATAACACTGTAAAACATTCTTGTTGTAGCACGTATAAAAGCAGGACACGTGTTTTTTGTCGTTTTGTTTGCCCCAGAAACGGAGTTAAAGAATGAGTTCGACGTTTACAAATGACCAATACACCTAAAAAATTCTGTATTTCTAGGGTCCTAGGCAAAGTTAATTAATTAAATCTATAGACATTAGAGACATTCAATATGACCTTGGAAAAAGAGCTTAACTTTTGTGCACAAATACAAGCATGACAACCGTAATATGTTTCAAATTGTGCAATAATATAAGCACGGCAAAGTAATATGAGACTACACTGTGCAAAAACATGCGCATGTCATGATGACATTAATTAATATTCTAGCAGACGTTTAGAGACGTTTAATAAACGTAAGATTTTGCGCACAAATCTAGAGAAGCATGGCAAACTAGTATGAAACGTCGCGTGCAATATTATGAGCATGACAAACGTAGTAAGAGAAGTCGGGTATGCAATATACCATGAGCGCGACCATGCACATGTTGGTGAAATCGCTATAGTAATGCTTCCCTACGCATGAATGCCTATCATGTTACGTGGGCTGATGTGCAGACCCCATAGCTACACGTGCGAACGAGAGAAATTTCTGTCAACATGCAGTAACGTCAACGATTTGCAACGGTGACAACTGCAAGCAGCAGAGTGCAGCATGTCAAGTACAAGTGACGACTCGTTCGCTCGCCATATTCTCCGACCTTTCCATAACGAACTGCAGAACAGGCTGCAACCCCAGCTGCTCGTCCCGTGGATGTACGAAAAGGAAATTATCTCGGACTCAGAAATGGAGAAGATTGAAAGTGGACGTACAAGATGGGAGCAAACGATGTACCTTCTCGATGCCATGAAGACGAGATCTCGAGCAGACGCAATTCTATTCGCTAGAAAGTTGAGCAAAAGCAAAGGCATACGAGATCTTGGGAAGAAGATCATTTCAAAAACAAGCGAAGATACAAATCAAATGATACTGCAGTAAAGGCTAGAGTGTTGTCATAAAGTCTGAAATGAAGTCATCATGACGACTTCCTCTAGAAGCTTTCTGTTTCGTGACGCGAGTCAGTGTTAATTAATTAAAGGGACTTTGAGAGTCAGCCCCTTCACGCAAAATTGACATGTATCTGCATGTTGTTGTTGTTGAGGTGGCTATCTAGCAACATTGTACGCTGGCAACAAACGTCTGTAATTCTAATTTAATTGCTAATTAAATAAGAAGCATCTACATCTTTAGATAATTTTCATGTATTTACATACTGTATTCGCCCGTACTAGCGCCTATACCGAAATAACGCACATGCCCGTATATACGTCCATGTGCGACAGGTCAGAATTTTCAGCCCCCCCCCAAAAACGCCCATGCCCAACTATAGGCCCACACCCAAGTATAGGCCCAGGATACGCATGCGCAGACAAAACAAAATGGGTCCGCAGAACATTTGTCTCCATCTGTTTGCATTTGATGAGATGGTGTCAGTACTGAGTAAAAGTGCTTACTGCTATACTCATGTCTTCGTTGCAATTACCGACCGAGATGCTCTTGACGGGCTTCAGGCCGACCACTGGTGTCTATATTGTTTAGTTTCTGCGTGTAGAATAATTGCAAGCATTTGTGTATTTCTGTCCTAGAGTATTTAGATGATCACTGGCCAAACGACAGCATTATGCGACCATGTATACGCCTAGGATCAAAATAACGTCCATGCCCTAGTATACGCCCAGAAAATAGTGTTTCTTTTCTATACGCCCAGGGCGTTATTACGGGTGAATACGGTAACAATGCTCTCCTATTCATTACTACATCTAAACCATTCATTATTACAGAATTTGAAGAGACATCACAACCAGTAGAAGATACTCGTGAAACACAATCCTACCTTACCATGTACATACTTCTTATTTTGCTGCGCATGCTCACTTTTTTGTGCATTGCTGGAATGTTACTTTCCATCATACAATGGAAAACCTGCACAGGTATCACGTATTTATCTAATCATCGCCACACAATTCTCTCAACATCTGATTTTTATTGATTTCAGGTAACACTCAAGAAGACAGAGCCACACTAATATATCTGGAAAACATGATCACTCACAGACAGTAATCGTCGTTGTGCCATGTGGTGAGCAACTAACAGTTTCTATGTTTGGACAAAAAGAGACCAAAACACAGGAAATTGAGGTCAACAGAATGAAAGCATCAGAATACAAAAATACAAAGAACTTTGAACAAGGTGAAACAAATGATTGAAAGTTAGACGTCATTGTGCAAACAAACAGTGACACAACATTAACTAAGTTACCAGTTTACGACTAAGTATGTTGCTAGCATAGATAGCAGTGCAGTAGTGGCTCGATACCATGTGTGTGCAAATAACATTACTACCCGATTGTTACGTATATGATAGTGAAGACGTCCTGCCATAATGTTTCATACATATGATGAATCATGATCAAGCAATCAACTAAACTCACGTGATCGCTTGCAGAAACTGAATGTGCAGGTATATGTCTTCTAACATCAATACATTAGAAGACTATCTTATCCTACAATATCATACCATTATATACAGGCATTACTGCAGTTATCACCTAAAAACTTTAATTAACGACATCTGCAAACTAGATAGTGATGGCATGAGTAGCACGTGTAAATGTCATCACGTGAGAGATTATTGCCGTCTATCTATACGGGACAATGTACAACATGCATGTCTAGCCAGCTATTGACAATCTGAGACGCTAGACGCGACTGTTTACGGATGTAAAAGACCCACGGTGTCTCCAGAAACACAGAAAGTTTATCATCTTGATAAAGAAACCTGAATTAGGTTATCTAATCGAATAAGCAGCAAGCAACCAGAAATCATATATTCACGTCTCTTGTCGTCAGCAACTGATCACTTTGCGTTGAAATGCTAACGAATGTATTTTTTTCAAGAGTGTACGTATATAGCCCGAATTTGAAAGGGGTTCCTCACCCCTCCGAGATATAATTTTTATAGTGCCAGTTTATTCTATATCACACAAGACATTTACAATCTGCATTTTTCTGAGATCAAGATGTTGCAGTACAAGGTTGCGTTAGACCATGACACTGGTGGCTAAATTGTAGGCTTTTTAGATGTAGTTCTCTTCTAACACTTCAAACTGAGATTGCTACGTGGCAGTTTCGGTAAAATTCGACTCGAGTTCCTACCCTCTGCATGTGACCTGAGAGTACGCGTCACGTTCCCGTATGTTTCATTTGCATTAGTCACGACTTTCTCTCTGAGTAGTCAAGCGCACCCCTTTCCCAGAACACTACTGTCAATCGACACCTAAGTAGGCGGTTAAATTTTGCGGCAATTGATCTTGCGCATGCGCGATATACAAACAGCATTTAGAGGGCTTACTGGCAATCGAAACTGACTTTACACTAGAACATATGTTACGTACAATAGCTCAATTGAGATCGGCTCAAGTGCGCTTGTCCGACCTCTATATATAGAAGGTAATCAACACCCATGACTACAGCCGTTGCATCCTGGCCTCGAACTTCCAGACCAGAGTGCGCGCGAAACACATGAAATTCCTGTCGGGCACTTCCGCCCTCTACACTGTACATTCTACATCACGGGTACTACGGTCGGTGATTGGCTAGGTCGCTAATTGAACGACACGATTGACAGACCCCTCACCTCAAGTCACAACGTTTCGAGTCCCCATCTAGACGTGCCAACTATTAGCTAGGCAGCAGAAGCATGTCGAACGACTCGTTCGCTCGCCATATTCTCCGTCCTTTCCATAACGAGCTGCAGACCAGGTTACAGCCCCAGCTGCTCGTTCCGTGGTTGTATGAAAAGGAAATTATTGCAGACGCAGAAAAGGAAAACATTCAAAGTGGACGTACAAGATGGGAGCAAACGATGTACCTTCTCGATGTCATGAAGACGAGATCTCGAGCAGACGCAATTCTATTCGCCAGAGAGCTGAGCAAAACCAAAGGCATACAAGATCTCGGAAAGAAGATCCTTCTAGAAGCAGGAGAAAGTGAGAAGCATCAAATATTGCAGTATTAGTAAAAGTGCTATACAATGTTTAGCAGGGCATTGTGACTGCATGTGCTCTTCCACTGCACAGTCTTGCGTAACCGTACTCACAGTTGGTTCCGCTATGACCTGCATACAGAAAGCCGTAGTGACGCCACGTTAAGCTACGTGGCACTCCAACCGTTTCGCAACAATGTGCTAGTTAGGTAGCAGACGTCTGTAATTCTAATTTCTAAAATCACTAATACTAATTTTACACCTATCCTTTGATAGTATGTACATATTTTAGATAATTTCCAAACTTACCTAATAAAACCTCTCCTTTTCATTATTACAGTTAATTCATTTATTACAGAATGGGAAGCTACATCACAACATGTAGAAGTTACTAGTGCTACTCAATCCTACGTTACTAGACACACGCTTCCCATTTTGCTGCTCGCTCTCTTGTGCATTGCTGGAATGTTACTTTTCATCATACAATGGAAAACATGCACAGGTATGCACGTACCAATCAAATCATCTACACAGAATTCTCACTATCATTTGCTGATTTCATGCAGACAACGTTCAAGTAGACGTAACATGTCAGGAGAAAGAAGATCAATCACAAACAGTAATTATCATTTTCCCATGTTGTGGACAACTACCAATCTCAAAATTTGAGTCAAAAGAAAAGGCAAAAATGCAGCAAAGCGAAGTCAGCCACAACAGCCACAAAACATCAGAATACAAAAACAAGAAAAAGCTTTGAACGAGTAAAACGACTGGCTATGAGAGACACATATCTAGTATTGTGCATACAGACTAACTTTTTCATGGTTTGAGCCTAGATGTATGCTAGTGTAGTGGTTGCTGACAACATTGAATATGTGTATAGATAACAGTATAATACTCAACGGGTTACATAAACCTAGAAACATTAGCATACAGTTGACGAATCAGTCCATCAACACAACTTGTCTAGCTAACTTAGCATAGTTAGCGTGTGCTTGTCTATTGCTGCTAATACACACATGATATACAAACAAGTAAACCAACCCATCCACTGCCAACTTCAGCATGTTGTCAGTCAAACAGTTATGCACAAAGAAAAAATTGATTCTGGCAGACTACATCACAACTAATATTAATTAATTAAATGGTCCAATATAAGATGTAAACGTTAGTGCTAGAATTATCCAGCCTAGAAAATAGTCTCACGCATGCTCAATGCCAAGAGTCATTATCGCTCGCATCACGTGCAGTAGACTATCAGAGTTCGTGCAGTAGACTGAACGCCAAAGCAGGTCCAGTGTAGTGGCAGTGGTGTACTGTATATGTACTACATACACACTTTTAGTTGCCTAGCGTGCGAGGCTAAAGTATGTTCCGTCGTTGAATGCCATTGGCAGTTTACTTTTTGGGGCAGCGCCAGACAATTGCAAGAAGTTGGACGATAGTGGCCCTGGTGTTTGTAATAGATGCAGATTGGGTTTGGAATTCCATTTAGGGGAATCCCCAAATCTACATCATGAATGTATGTCGTTGAAGTGCCACCTCTACGGGGCCGTAGAACGCCACACATCTTGTGCGACCATGAGCGCACAGGTTTACTAGAAATTGGCTTTGGTTCGTGTCAGAAAAACTACCACTTCCGGTCCTGGTGAAACAATATTTTTTCAAGGTATATCACTAGCAAACTATAACGCACATGCAGAGAAAGTACATTGCCTGTAGCTCCTTTGCCTGCTGCTTCTAAACGCTGTGAGAACACGTTGTAAGATACATATTAATATTAATGGAGCAGTAGGCGGTTGCCTTATATGTACGTACACGTTGTACAAAGGCGTTACCTAAACCACGCCCATGTAACACGCGCCAGGCTGCATAGATCTAAATTCGCTTCTACGGCGCTGCTTTGCACCTCAAACGTCTACGTAATCGTGCGCTATAGCAACAAACGTCTAATTTTAAACTTGCCCTTCAAACAGTATCTACATAATTTGATAACTTTCATACCTAGAGAGCAATGCTCTCCTAGTCAAGTCATTACTGCATCTAATTAAACCATTTATTATTTAATTGAAGAATTTGAAGAAACATCACAACCAGTAGAAGATACTCGTGAAACACAATCCTATGTTACTATATATACACAGTTCTCATTTTGCTGCGCATGCTCACTTTTCTGTGCATTGCTGGAATGTTATTTTTCATCATAAATGGAGATCCTCCACAGGCATCATGCACCCAGCTAATCATCTCCACACAATTCTCTCAACATCTGATTTTATTGATTTCAGGTAACACTCAAGAAAACAGGGCCACACTAATATATCTAGAGAAACAACTTCACGCACAGACTGTAATTGTCGTTGTACCATGTGGTAGGCAACTAACAGTTTCTATGTTTGTGCAAGAAGAGACCAAAACACAGCAAACTGAGGTCAACAGAATGAAAGCATCAGAATACTAAAATACAAAAACTTTGGACAAAGTGAAACAAATGGTTAAAGGTTAAAATATCATAGTGCAAACAATCAATGACACAGCAGTATAGTTAACAGTTTACGACTAATTATGTTGCTAGCCATAGATAGCAGAACGGTAGTTGGTGGCAACATTCGATACCATATGTGTGAAAATAACGTTATTACTCAATTATTACATATATAATAGTCAAGACGTCCTGCCATAATGTTTCCTAGATATGACGAATCAAACAATCAACTAGACTCGTGATCGCTTGCAGAAACTGAATATGCATGTTCTCTCACACCAAAACATTATCTTAACAAAGACTATCCTAGTCTACCATGATACCACTATATACAGGCATTACTGCAGACATTACTTGAGAGCTCTAACGACATCATCAAACTAGATAATGATGACATGAATCACACGTGTAAATGTCTTCACGTGAGATCTCACTAGCTCGTATAATTTCTGTCTGTCTATACGGTACGTACAATGTACAACATGCATGTATATCCAACAATTTGTGATGTTAGACGCGACTGTTTACGGATGCACAAGACTCACAGTGTGTACAGAATTCCACAGTCACAACTCAATCGCACTCAATAATGTTAAGATATCGAGACACAAAAATACAGCTTGAACCTAACATTTTCATACAGACTACATGAGCTGTTATGTCTCCTACAAGAAATTTCTACCAGGTCGTGAGTCTCTTGAGCAGGAAGTAAATCTTTTCCGATCAGCTCCTGAAGATTACTGTAAGCATCAACAACATCAGTCATGCAGTCGTTGTCATTATGCAATAATGGACACTCCTCCATTTTAATTAATTAATCCGTTGAATAGCAGCAAACCGTTTACATCCAAAAATTATAAAGAGTAATACATAACCAAACAACGGCTGTTCTTCATGACATTCAGTAAATTCAACAGCATACGAATTTTTTTGTCGCGTGACTTTTCTTTGATTGTATCACATGACCAGCTGGTTTCTGTCTCCCAAAAGTTTGACAAGCGAACCACAACAAAGTTACTCATTGCCAAGCCTCCTCAAAACAACATTGATTGGGTCAACAAACAGATCCGATAGACAAAACAATTTCACAGAATCTTTTACTTCAAAAGAGGAACTGACAAAAACCACAAATATATAGGCATATATAAACAAACTATTAAAAAAATTCATAAAGAAATCAAGCCTCACATACAACAGAGATCGACCTTCATATACTTCAATTCAATGACATATACATGATGTTGTTTAGATTAAGACCGTTGATATCAACTAGAACGAATCCCAGTTCTCTTAGAAAACATGCATATATGGGATAACATTTCTGCTACAACAAAAGAATGTTTCGATGTAGAAATCTGATAGCAGAGTTTCTAAATCAGATTTATCGGTTCCAAAATATTTGATGCTGAATCAGAAATGTCCGCAAAATTTTAAACTATTTATTCTTGTGGTTTTCAAGGCTACAATTCAATTAGGCCAATAAATATTTCCTAACACATGATACACTGTATTACACAGAGATCCAATACTTTAGATACAAATTTAAAGTTTACACTGACTGCAGACGAGAACAAAACAGATATAGACGTTCAGGTAGCAACCGATGTCTGACGAATACGTTAGTTGTGAACTGCTACTACCGCAAAATATAAATTTCTATAGCCCACAACATGCTCACAAGTCACACTCGTACACTCAACGAAGAGATCTGCTTTGCAAATCTTGACATCTTCAGCCAGTCGCATATAAACAGATAATTTAGAAATGTAGGCAAATGGCAACTTGAATTATCTAATAAGCATTACTATTAATTGATAATTACGTTAAGCTTACATACCATATCAGTCCAAATCTTGTAGCCAAACGAACTGCAGGTGGTGCTAATAGCTGGTCAGTCAGTGATGGTAGCACATCTGAAATTGTCATAATGATCATAACAACTGATGCAACCTAAATCCCACACAACAATCAAAAGTTACAAACAAGCAGCTTGGTGGGGTAATTCACAGTTATGTATACCTGGCCGCAAACAAATCGTGTGCAGTGTACAAACCTCTTAAGAACTCCATTTAGGATTCATACCAAAAGCAGGAATGACCCCACAAAGCACCCCACTTCTCTACAACATCCAGAAAATGCTGCAGAAGGTATACTTTCATAGTTACTGCTTTCGTGCCTATATATAAAGAGAAGCTCTGAGTTCAAACGATAAAATAGATATATCAGCATGTATGCACTCACTCCAATGAATCAGAGAATCACAGGCATGGTATAGCTTAAACGCACCAATTAATACAAGACATGTGTATACCATATAAAACTTCACAAAGTTGATAAAACTTCAGCAGCAGTTTACGAGCCTCCTCTACTTGCTCTCTTGATATATAACTTTGACAAAGTAATCGGCAACCAATCACCAGCAAAGAATAATAGACAAAGTATTCGGTTGGGAGAACTCCATGTAAGACAGGCAATGACCAATGGAATAGACAGGAGCAAAGCTCATTAGCTGTACAATGTACTGATTTGATGTCAGCCTCATCAAAAGTTTAAAGAAGTACTTACCTTTCCAAGTGTAGAATTCCTTCATAGTGTGTGGACTGCGATTGATAACAATCGGTGGACATATGGAAAGAAGGCGTCTATCCAGAAACACAACCAGTTTCCATAAAGAAATGTCAATCAAAATAGTAACTAAAATAAGACAGTTGATCTCTATACCTTATCACCAATAAAGTAAGATTTAGATCGTTGAGTCAACCACATATCAAGAAGTGCCCGAACAATGCCAAGACACACTACATGCATATAATCAATTGTAACATTGTCAACCATGTTGAAACCCGGTGCTGCTATTAAGGGAGAAACCACAGGAAGCATACCACGACACTGCAAAATAATGCATAAAGTAACAACGCAATAAACAAGAAACAAAAAACTATACGTACTGCTGAGTTAGTTGCTGTTGCAGTTATAACATCTTGTTTCATAGATTCATGCTTTCTTCTCTCTAAAGTACCATCGTACGGCCAATACCGATGTAGATGGTCATCTCCAATAGTCATTCCAGTATGGTAACAATAGCAACACGCAGCAATGCCATTAAAATTTTTCATGCAGTAGCATTGCCCTAGCTTGGAGGTCACATGTCACCAAAACAAGCCGAGCTCTACAACGCTGCATTCCATGAGCAGTCTCAAATAGAGCACCTACATTGCCCATACATAGTATGCCAAAAATACCACTAACTTCAACACTTACAATTGAAAACCTGCACAGGTATGCACGTACTCATCAAATTATCTACACAGAATTCTCAATATCATTTGTTGATTTCAGACAACATACAAGTAGACGTAACACGTCTGGAGAAAGAAGATCAATCACAAACAGTAATTATCATTTTGTCATGTTGTGGACAACTACCAATCTCAAAATTTTGAGTCAAAAGAAAAGGCAAAAATGCAGCAAAGCGAATTCAGCCAGAACAGCCACAAAACACCAAAATAAAAAAACAAGAAAAGCTCTGAACGAGTAAAACAACTGGCTATGACAGATACATGGTACATACTATTGTGAAAACCAGCAATAACTCTTTCACGGTTGGAGCATATACGTATGCTAGTATAGTGGTTGCTGACAACATTGGATATGTGTATAGATACAGTATAATACTCAACGGGTTACACAAACCTAGAAGCATTAGAGGTACAATCAGTAAACAGTTGACGAATCTTTCAATCAACAAAACTTGTTTCCTTAACTTATCACGGTTAGTGTGTGCTTGTCTATTGCTACTAATACACACACTTGATATACAAACAAGTAAACCAACCCAACCACTGTCAACTTCTGCATGTTGTCAGTCAAACAGTGAGACACAAAGCAAAAAATTGATTTTGACAGACTGCATCAAAACTAATCTAATTAATTAAATGATTCAATATAAAATGTAAACGTTAGTGTTAAAATTATCCAGCTTAGATAATAGTCTTACGTATGCCCAATGCCGAGAGTCATCATCGCTCCCATCACGTGCAGAGCCAGTCTAAGCATCTTGTGGAGATCGCTTCCATAACTATGCCATGCTTCAAGTCTCTATTTAGGTGAGTGAAAAAGTTACTAAATTTGTTAGATAAAGTTAATTATAGAACACTCATGACACTCATATAACACGTGTGAATTGGGAAGTTGCAGAATTGGAAACTTGCTGCATTGCATTTGCGATTTTATATGAGGGGGTCGTGTTCGTTAAGTGAATGGTGGTTGCCGGGGTAGCCGAGAGGGATCGCTGAGAAGGATCACGTTTACCGTCCTAGCATAACCGTTTTAAGCCTTTGGAAATCCCGCGTCAAGAATCACAATCTTTACTAATTTTTCTTACTGTGGCCTCAAAACTCAGTCTTGCTCCGTTTACTTCTTGCACAGATTGATTGATGGTGTCCGATAACAGGGGCGTAACCACATGCAGAAAAATGCATCTGCGACTACAGCACGTGCAGCGATTTGATAATCGTCTGTATACGGTCGGTGATTGGCTCAACCTCTAATTTCAAGCTGCAACAAGACTCTCATTGCCTTATCTAGTTACGTTACGCGTACTTCACAACAATCTTAGACACCGCCACTCACGAAGCATGTCAAGTGCAAGTAACGACTCATTCGCTCTCCATATTCTCCGTCCTTTCCATAACGAGCTGCAGAATAGGTTGCAACCCCAGCTGCTCGTCCCGTGGCTGTACGAAAGGAAATTATTTCAGACGCAGAAAAAGAGAAGATTCAAAGTGGACGTACAAGATGGGAGCAAGCGATGTACCTTCTCGATGCCATGAAGACGAGATCTCGAGCAGACGCAATTCTATTCGCCAGAAAGTTGAGCAAAACCGAAGGCATACAAGATCTCGGAAAAAATTCTTTCAAACGCAGACGAAGGTGCAAATCATACGATATTGCAGCGAGTGCAGTGTTCTTGTGGTTTTTTGAATGCCATTGGCAGTTTACCGAATGTTGGGCGCATTAGCCTCATCCTCAGGCTCTCTCGCGCTAGTCTTGTCCGATGCTCATCTTTTGGAGGAAAATCAGTCAATGTCTGGTGGAGGTTCTGATGCTGTTGAAGTGAAGGTAGGCTCATGAGGTCCGCAGATTGTGTTTACCTGTACAGGGGAATGCCCTTGTTACCCGCATCATGAATGTTTTGTAAGTTGTTGTAGTGGCACGGCGTCCCCAGACGTCGTCAGTTTTTTATAAGGGAACCGGACACTGCCAGGCTCACGTGAGTCTGGGGACGAGGCTACCTTTGCGGGGCCTTAGAAGTTGAACGCCACACATCCTGTACGGCGCACAGGTTTACAAGAAATCGACTTTGATCTGCGTCAAAAAACTGCCACTTTCGGTCCTGGTAACAAATATATCTATTTCAAGTATATTACTAGTAAACTGTAACGCACATGCAAAGACAGTTGGCTCTAGCTCCTTTGCCTGCTGCTTCTAAACTCTGTGAGAACACATTGTAAGATACATGATAGTATCAATGAAGCGGTAAGCATTTTAATTCTAATTTTTAAATCACTGTTCGCTACTTATACTGTTACCCTTGCCTTCTAGAAGTATCTACATAATTTGATAATTTCCATACGTACATAACAATGCGCTCCTAGTCCAGTCATTACTGCATCTATTTAAACCATTTATTATCTAATTACAGAATTTGAAGAAACATCACAACCAGTAGAAGATATTCGTAAAACACAATCCTACATTACTATTCACACACTTCTTGTTTTGCTGCGCATGCTCACTTTTTTGTACATTGCTGGAATGTTACTTTCATCATACAATGGAGACCATACACAGGTATCACGTGCCCATCTAATCATCTGCACAAACTTAACTCAACATCTCATTTTTATTGATTTCAGGTAACACTCAAGAAGACAGAGCCATACTAATATAGCTGGAGAAACAAGATCACTCACAGACAGTAATCGTCGTTGTGCCATGGGGTGAAGAACTAACAGTTTCTATGTTTGGGCAAGAAGAGACCAAAACACAGCAAACTGAGGTCAACAGAATGAAAGCATCAGAATACAAAAATACAAAGAACTTTGAACAAAGTGAAGTAAATAGTTGAAGGTTAAAATGTCATTGTGCAAACAAGCAATGACACAACAGTTCAGTTACCAGTTTACGACTATTATGTTGCTAGCCATAGATGGCAGTCCGGTAGTTGTTGGCAACATTCGATACCATGTGTGCAAATAACGATAACTATTACTCAATTAATTGTTACATATATGACATTCAAGACGTCCTGAAGTCAATTCTTATAGTGCCAGTTAATTCTATACCATACAAGACATTTACAAGCTGCATTTCTCTGAGAGTTCTATTGCAGAACTGCTAATGACTTCATGTGGATTAATTACCATTCCTTACTACACATCCATCATATCATGGCAAGTCCACCTATAGTCTGTTCCGTACTGTAGTGCCTGCATGGAGTACAATCGGTTCTAAGTGTATCCTTTCATGATCTCAAGAAAAAGAGAGGCTTCTGGCCAATGAGAATATTTATGCCTGCATAGCTGCGTCACTGCAATAAATCTAACTTTATAACTATAATTAAGCCTAACCATGGCCGTAGCTTAGTGTTAAAAGTGGGCGGTGCGTAACACATTTAAATAGACGAATGATGTCACAAACCCATCACGTGATTTTTACAGTTTTTAAAGTTTACATGTTTTTTTCGGAAACGTATCAGCAACTTTGAACGGGTCAAAAGAATTAACTAAACTTAGTGCTCTAGATCAATTCTATAGCTCCATAGCTAGTCTGCAAAAATAAATTTGACGATGAGCAAAGCAGTCCACCATACTTTTGTATAAATCCACTTCTTACATGTGATGGAGTCCACGATGAAACAAGCGTAAGCTACTAGCTAGGTGGGTGGACCTCCCAAACCCTCTAGCCTACGTCTGACTAACTCTAATCGCCGGGGTCGACTTTAAATAGCCGGGTTGTGCGGAAAAAAATTGCGGACGCCGTCGCAACACTTCACGACGCGTAAAAGGACACACTCTATACTATAACACTATGTAGCTAACGCGCATGCGTAGATCCGAACGGTAATTGAGGACTCTCTTCAGGGTCCGCTTGTGTGTAGAAGAAAAAGTCATGCGACTGTGTGAGAGACAAAGTCATACGACTGTGTTGAGCAAAGTTTAATTAATGTGCACGTGAGATGAAAAGCGTAATTAGGAGTGAACGCAGACAGAGCATGTCTACTACCTATTTGTTTGCTCGCCACATTCTGCGTCCATTACCTAACGAGCTGCAAACCATGTTCATGCGCGTAACGAACTGATCCACTTCAGTTGACGGTCCTCTCGTATTCTGTAGGAAAGCTGAGCAGGACCAAAGATCTCGGAAATATGATCCTGGTAAAAGAAGGCGAAGGGGCAATCCAAAAATGTTGTAGTTTCAAGACTGCATGTATACGGTTTGAAGACAGGATGGTCACGTCTGACGGTCGTGGAACGTTGGGCGGGGTACTGGCTGTACGTACGGTACAAAGGAGAAGTCCTTTGTGTTCCGCCCACTCTCCCATCTAGATTCGTAAATTGCAAACTGTTTGCAGCTATGCATGCCTGGCAAATTTGCTAATGTGTCCAAGTTTATGCAGACGTCAGTTCTTATCTATCTACATAATGTTATTTGCACGCATATCAAATGTATAATATTGTTATGAAATACTAGTGAGCTGTTGAAACCTGTGTAAGATGCATATGAGACAACAAGAATGCGCAGGACGCGTGACTAAGCTTTCACCGTTTAGGATTACCTTTCACGTCGCTAATTGTCAGAGTTGCTAACGCGACGACGGTCACTTCAGTTGGTCGGGCACATTCGCGATATACAAGCCGCCGCAGCATGTCAAACGACTCGTTCGCTCGCCATATTCTCCGTCCTTTCCATAACGAGCTGCAGACCAGGTTACAACCCCAGCACTTCGTTCCGTGGTTGTACGAGAAGGAAATTATTTCAGACGCAGAAAAGGAAAACATTCAAAGTGGACGAACAAGATGGGAGCAAACGATGTACCTTCTCGATGTCATGAAGACGAGATCTCGAGCAGACGCAATTGTATTCGCCAGAAGGCTGAGCAAAACCAAAGGCATGCAAGATCTCGGAAAGAAGATCCTTTTAAAAGCAGGAGAAAGTGAGTATAGTGAAAGTGTTATACAATGTCTATGGTTTGAAACGTCATGACATGACATGATCCTAATGCAAATTTTCCACCAATATGGCGACCTGACGCCCACGTTGAAGTACCCGTATTTCCGCAACCATTTCGCAACATGTGCTAGGTAAAAATAACGTTTGCAATTCTAATTTCTAGTCACTATTACTAATTTTACATCTATCCTTCGAAAGTATGTACATATTTTAGATAATTTCCATACTTACCTATCAAACCTTCCATATTCATTACCGTACTAAATTTTGTATAACTATTTATGGTCGTTTAGCTCTTTATCATCACTCGCATCACGTGTAGTAGACTATAAGAGTTCCCGTTTATTCGCATTACGTGCAGTAGACTGAACGCACAAGCAGGTACAGTGTAGTGGCAATGGCTTACTGGTTATGTCGTACAGTGCTCGACAAGCCAGTCCAAGCGTCTTGTGGAGATTGCTTCCATCAGCCATGATTCAAGTCTCTATTTAGGTGAGTAAAAAAAGTTACTGAATTTGTTAGACAAAGTAAAGTAGTAGAACACTCATGACACTCATGTAACACGTTTGAATTGGGAAGTTGCAGAATTGGAAACTTGCAGAATTGCATTTGCAATTTTATATGAGGGGTGCGTGTCCGTTAATTAAGTGAATGTGGTTGCGGGGGTAGCCGAGAGGGATCGCCAAGAAGGATCACGTTTACCGTCCTAGCATAACCGTCTCAAGCCTTTGGAAATCCCTCGTCAAGAATCACAGTCTTTACTTTTAATTCTTCTTACTGTGGCCTCAAAGCTCAGTCTTGCTTCGTTTACTTCTTGCACAGATTGATTGATGGTGTCCGATAAAAAGAGCGTAATCGCATGCAGAAACACGAATACGCTTGCATCTGGGCCAACAGCACGTGCAGTGATTCGATAGATATCGTCTGTATACGGTCGGTGATTGGTCAGCCTATATTATGACGCTGCAGGACTCATCTAGTTACGTTACGCGTACTTCACAACAATCTTAGACACCGCCACTCACGAAGCATGTCAAGAGCAAGTAACGACTCATTCGCTCTCCATATTCTCCGTCCTTTCCATAACGAGCTGCAGAACAGGTTGCAACCTCAGCTGCTCGTCCCGTGGCTGTACGAAAAGGAAATTATTTCAGACGCAGAAAAAGAGAAGATTCAAAGTGGACGTACAAGATGGGAGCAAGCGATGTACCTTCTCGATGTCATGAAGACGAGATCTCGAGCAGACGGAATTCTATTCGCCAGAAGGCTGAGCAAAACCAAAGGCATGCAAGATCTCGGAAAGAAGATCCTTTCAAAAGCAGGCGAAGGTGCAGTTGCAGCGAGTGCAGTGTTTTCGTGGTTTTGTTGAATGCCTTTGTCAGTGTACCGAATGTTGGGCGCGTGTGGTCCTCCTTGTTTGCAGATTGTGGTTAGGTCTGGGACGAGGCTAGGGGAATCCCCTTGTTACCATTGTTGAAACCTGGTCCTGGCCGGATAACCTTTCAATATGTGTTTTATGTTGTTGTAGTGGCCCCAGGCTCACGTGAGTCTGGGGACGCGGCTATCTTTACAGGGCCTTAGAAGTTGAACGCCAGACATCTGTGCGGCCATGAGCGCTCAGATTTACAAGAAATTGACTTTGGTCTGCGTAAAAAACTGCCACTTCCAGTCCTGGTAACCAATATATCGCCCCTATATCAAGTATATTACTAGTATACTGTAACGCACATGCAAAGACAGTTGGCTCTAGCTCTTCGCCTGCTGCTTCTAAACGCTGTAAGAACACATTGTAAGACACATGATAGTATCAATGGAGCGATAATCATTTTAATTCTAATTTTTGAATCACTATTTACTACTTTTACCCTTGCCTTTCAACAGTGTCTACATAATTTGATAATTTCCATACTTACATAACAATGCTCTCCTAGTCAAGTCATTACTGAATCTAATTAAACCATTTATTATTTAATTACAGAATTTGAAGAAACATCACAACCAGTAGAAGATACTCGTGAAATACAATCCTGCATTACTATACACACACTTCTTGTTTTGCTGCTCATGCTCAATTTTTTGTACATTGCTGGAGCGTTTCTTTTCATCATGCAATTGAGACCATACACAGGTATCACGCACCCATCTAATCATCTCCACACAATTATCTCACACATCTCATTCTTATTGATTTCAGGTAGCACTCAAGAAGACAGAGGCATACTAATATATCTGGAGAAACAAGATCACTCACAAACAGTAATCGTCGTTGTGGCATGTGGTGACCAACTAACAGTTTCTATGTTTGGCAAGAAGAGACCAAAACACAGCAAACTGAGTTCAACAGAATGAAAGCATCAGAATACAAAAATACAAAGAACTTTGAATAGGTGAAACAACTAGTTGAAGGTTAGACGTCATTGTGCAAACAAGGAATGACACAACAGTATAGTTACCAGTTTACGACTAAGTATGTTGCTAGCATAGATGGCAGTGCTGTAGTTGCTCGATACCATGTGTGTGCAAATAACATTACACTCAATTGTTACGTATATGATAGTGAAGGCGTCATGCCATTATGTTTCATACATATGATGAATCATGATCAAGCAATCAATTAAACTCACGTGATCGCTTGCAAAAACTGAATGTGCATGTCTTCTCACACTAATACATTAAAAGACTATCTTATCCTACAATATCATTCCACTATATACAGGCATTACTGCAGTCATCACGTGACAACGTTAACGACATCAGCAAACTGGATAGTGATGGCATGAGTCGCACTTGTAAATGTCATCACGTGAGAGATTATTGCTGTCTGCCTATACGGGACAATGTACAACATGCATGTATATCCAGCTATTGACAATCTGTGACGCTAGACGCGACGGTTTACGAATGTACAAGACACACAGTGTCTACAGAAACACATAGAAAGTTTATCATCTTGATAAAGAAAGCTGGAATCAGGTTATCCAATCGAATAAACAACAAGCAACCAGAAATCATATTCACATCTCCTATCGTCAGCAACTAATCACTTTACTTTGAAATGTTAACTTAACTAATGTATTTTTCAAGAGTACACGTATATGGCCCAAATTTGAAAGGGGTTTCTCACCCCTCCAAGACATAATTTTATAGCGCCAGTTTATTCTCTATCATACATGACATCTACAAGCTTGGTTTACATTCATGGTTTGAGCCTAGATGTATGCTAGTGTAGTGGTTGCTGACAACATTGGATATGTGTATAGATAACAGTATAATACTCAACGGGTTACATAAACCTAGAAACATTAGCATACAGTTGACGAATCAGTCCGTTAACACAACTTGTCTAGCTAACTTAGCATCGTTAGTGTGCGCTTGTCTATTGCTGCTAATACACACATGATATACAAACAAGTAAACCAACCCATCCACTGCCAACGTCTGCACGTTGTCAGTCAAACAGTTATGCACAAAGCAAAAAATTGATTCTGACAGACTACATCACAACTAATATTAATTAATTAACTTAAATGGTCCAATATAAGATGTAAACGTTAGTGCTAGAATTATCCAGCCTAGAAAATAGTCTCACGCATGCTCAATGCCAAGAGTCATCATTGCTCGCATCACGTGCAGTAGACTATCAGAGTTCTTGCAGTAGACTGAACGCCAAAGCAGGTCCAGTGTAGTGGCAGTGGTGTACTGTATATGTATTACATACACACTCTTAGTTGCCTAGCGTGCGAGGCTAAAGTATATTCCGTTGAATGCCATTGGCAGTTTACTTTTTGGGCAGCGCCAGACAATTGCAAGAAGTTGGACGATAGTGGCCCTGGTGTTTGTAATAGATGCAGATTGGGTTTGGAATTCCATTTAGGGGAATCCCACAAATCTACATCATGAATGTATGTCGTTGAAGTGCCACCTTTGCGGGGCCGTAGAACGCCACACATCCTGTGCGACCATGAGCGCACAGGTTTACTAGAAATTGCCTTTGGTTCGTGTCAGAAAAACTACCACTTCCGGTCCGGGTGAAACAATATTTTTTCAAGGTATATCACTAGCAAACTATAACGCACATGCAGAGAAAGTACATTGCCTGTAGCTCCTTTGCCTGCTGCTTCTAAACGCTGTGAGAACACGTTGTAAGATACATATTAATATTAATGGAGCAGTAATATGTACGTACATGTCGTACAAAGGCGTTACCTAAACCACGCCCATGTAACACGCGCCAGGCTGCATTGGTCTAAATTCGCTCATACGGCGCTGCTTTGCACCTCAACCGTCTACATAATCGTGCGCTATAGCAAGAAACGTCTGATTTTAAACTTGCCCTTCAAACAGTATCTACATAATTTGATAACTTCCATACTTATAGAGCAATTAATACTCTGCTAGTCAAGTCATTACTGCATCTAACCATTTATTATTTAATTAAAGAATTTGAAGAAACATCACAACCAGTAGAAGATACTCGTGAAACACAATTCTATGTTACTAAAATTTATATATACACAGTTCTCAGTTTGCTGCGCGTGCTCACTTTTCTGTGCTTTGCTGGAATGTTACTTTTCATCATACAATGGAGATCCTCCACAGGTATCATGCACCCAGCTAATCATCTCCACACAATTCTCTCAACATCTCATTTTATTGATTTCAGGCAACACTCAAGAAAACAGGGCCACACTAATATATCTAGAGAAACAAGATCACTCACAGACTGTAATTGTCGTTGTAGCATGTGGTAGGCAACTAACAGTTTCTATGTTTGAGCAAGAAGAGACCAAAACACAGCAAATTGAGGTCAACAGAATGAAAGCATCAGAATACCAAAACACAAAAACTTTGAACAAGGTGAAACAACTGGTTGAATGTTAAAATATCATTGTGCAAACAATCAATGACACAACAGTATAATTAACAGTTTACGACTAATTATGTTGCTAGCTATAGATAGCAGTACGGTAGTTGGTGGCAACAGTTGATACCATGTGTGTGCAAATAACGTTATTACTCAATTATTACATATATATAAATTACATATATATAATAGTCAAGGCGTCCTGAGATAACGTTTCCTAGATATGACGAATCAAACAATCAACTAGACTCGTGATCGCTTGCAGAAACTGGATATGCATGTCTTCTCACACCAAAACATTAACTTAGCAAAGACTATCCTAGCCTACAATGATACCACTATATACAGGCATTACTGCAGACATTACTTGACAACTCTAACGACAGCATCAAACTAGATAACGATTGGCATGAGTCACAAGTGTAAATGTCTTCACGTGAGATCTCACTAGCCCGGATAATTGCTGTCTGTCTATATGGTACAATGTACAACATGTATGTATATCCAACAATTTGTGATGCTAGACGCGACTGTTTACGGATGTACAAGACTCACAGTGTGTACAGAATTCCACAGTCACAACTCAATCACACTCAACAATGTTAGGATATCAAGACACAAAAATACAGCTTGAACCTAACATTTTCATACAGACTACTTGAGCTGTTATGTCTCCTACAGGAATTGCTACCAAGTCGTGAGTCTCTTGAGCAGGAAGTAAATGCTTTCCAATCAGCTCCTGAAGATTACTGTAAGCATCAACAACATCAGTCATGCAGTCATCCTCATTATGCAATAATGGCCACTCCTCCATTTTAAGCCATTGAATAACAGCAAACCGTTCACATCCAAAAATTATAAAACATAACCAAACAACGGCTGTTCTTCATGACATTCAGTAAATTCAACAGCATAAAAAATTTCTTTGTCACGTGACTTTTGTATTGTATCACATGACCAGCCAGTTTCAGTCTCCCAACAGTTTTGACAAGCGAACCACAACAAAGTTCCTCATTGCCAAGCCTCCTCAGAACAACACTGATTGGGTCAACAAACGGATCCAGTAGACAAGAAACTTTCACAGAATCTTCCACTTCAAAAGGAGACCTGTCAAAAATCACAAACATATAGGCATATAGAAACAAACTATTCAAAAAATTCATAAAGAAATCAAGCCACATACACAACAGAGATCGAGCTTCATATACTTCATTTCAATGACATATATATGTTGTTTAGATTAAGACCGTTGATATTAACTAGAACGAATCCCAGTTCTCTTAGAAAACGTTCATATATGGGATAACATTTCTGCTACAACAAAACAATGTTTCAATGTAAAAATCTGATAGCAGAGTTTCTAAATCAGATTCATTGGTTCCAAACTATTTGATGCTGAATCAAAAATGTCAGCAAAATTTCAAACTATTTATTCTTGTGGTTTTCAAGCTACAATTCAATCGAGCCAAAATATTTCCTAGCACTTGATACTCTGTACTACACAGAGATCCAATACTTTAGGTAAAAATTTTAAGTTTACACTGACTGCAGACGAGAACAAAACAGATATAGATGTTCAGGTAGCAACCGATGTCTGACGAATACGTTAGTTGTGACCTGCTAGTACAACAAAATATAAATTTCTATAGTCCACAACATGCTCACAAGTCACACTCGTACACTCAACAAAGAGATCTGCTTTGCAAATCTTGACATCTTCAGCCAGTCGCATATAAACAGATAATTTGGATTCTAGGCAATATTCAAAAGCAGTAACATGTCTGGAGAGAAAAGATCATTTAATCATCATTTTTCATGTCGTGGACAATTATCATTCTCAAAATTTAAATCAAATGAAAAGAAAACGAAGCAATGCGAGGTCATCCAAAACCTGCACAAAGCATCAGGATACAAAAATTAGAATAAACTTTTAATGCGACAAATCAAACAACTGACTATGAAGGATGCATGCTACACTATGCAACAAACAATGGTAGACTCATTTTATCTTGGTTTATGTAGCGTACGTATGCTAGTGTATAGTCGTTGCTGCAACATTTGATCGTGTGTGTATGAATGTCTACCGCCGCTATAATATACAAATACAAAACGCTTTTTCATTGATAATCTAAATATCAAGCATGACGACAGTAACGACCTAGAGCAAGTTTATTTAATTAATTAAACAAGTAAACCTATCCACTGCCAAATTTTGAATGTCGTCAGTCAACAAGTATTGCGAAAATGTACCAAAAACAGTACAGCAAGTGTAAAAATAAGTCTGGAAAATATATTAGCATGATGAGTAATGTTAACTAAATGGTTTAATTAATATAAGATGCAAATGTCAACTTAATTAAACCTATCTCAGGTGCGAAGTTGCAGTAGCCGCGTCCCCAGACTCACGTGAGCCTGGCAGCGTCCGCTTCCCGCATGGCACTTTCAGCGACTCCACAACCATCATTCATCAGACGGACACGACCTCCCCAAAAGTGTGATACGGGAACCGGACACTCCCAAGCTCACGTGAGTCTGCGGACTCATGTGAATTGAAAACAAAAATAATTGGCCTGTGCTGTTCTATGGTTGAGGTCGCCTTTGGAAGTCCCGCGTCAGGAATCACAGTCTTTACTAATTCTTCTTACTGTGGCCTGTAATAAACCTAAGTCTTACTTCGTTTACTTCTTGCACGGTTGTCGATTGAGGATGTCGGAGGATGTCCGATAACAGGGGGCGTAACCACATGGGGGAATGTAGCCTCGTCCCCAGACTCACGTGAGTCTGGCAGTGTCCGGTTCCAAAAATGTCATACGGGAACCGGACACTGCCCAGACTCACGTGGGGAATGGACAGGATTTTAGCACGTGCAGCGATTCGATAATCGTCTGTATACGGTGATTGGCTCAATCTCTACTAATAACGGACACTGCAAGACTATAATTGCCTTATCTAGTTACCTCACAGCAGTCTTACACACCGCCACTCACGGAGCATGTCAAGTGCAAGTGACGACTCATTTGCTCTCCATGTTCTCCGTCCTTTCCATAACGAGCTGCAGAACAGGTTACAACCCCAGCTGCTCGTCCCATGGCTGTACGAAAAGGAAATTATTTCAGACGCAGAAAAAGAGAAGATCCAAAGTGGATGTACAAGATGGGAGCAAGCGATGTACCTGCTCGATGCCATGAAGACGAGATCTCGAGCAGACGCAATTCTATTCGTCAGAAAGTTGAGCAAAACCAAAGGCATACAAGATCTCGGAGACAGAATACTTTCAAAAGCAGGCGAAGGTCTAGACAATATGATATTGCAGCGAGTGCAGTGTTTTCGTGGTTTGTTGAATGCCATGCATTGGCAGTTTACGAAATGTTAGATAACGTTGGGTCATCTGGGTTGTGCTTCTTCTGCTATTTCTTAGGTTGGGGGGGAATCCCCTTGTTACCCGCATCATAAATCTTTCATGTTGTTGAAGCTAGTGACACTGTTGCGGGACCTTAGAAGTTGAACGCCACTCATCCTGTGCGGCCATGAGCGCGCAGGTTTACAAGAAATCTAGTTTGGTGCGACTTCATGTTTCAAGGCTCACACGCGAGTCCCAGTGTTAACTTAATTATGAGAGTCCCCTCACGCCTAATTTGCATGTACGTATATGTTGTTGTTGAGATGCCACCGTTGCTCTTCAAATATATACCAACATTGTGCGCTAGCAGCAAACGTCTGTAATTTTAATTTAATTACTAATTAAGTCGAAAGTATCACATGTCTTAGATAATTTCCATGTACTTACCTAGCAATGCTTTCGTTTCATCACTGCATCTAAACCATTCATTATTACAGAATTGGAAGAAACATCACAACCAGTAGAAGATACTCGTGCAACACAATCCTATCTTACTAGATACACACGTCTTCTTTTGCTGCGCGTGCTCCCTTTTTTGTGCATTGCTGGAATGTTACTTTTCATCATACAATGGAAAACCTGCACAGGTATCACGTATCCATCTAATCATCTCCACACAATTATCTCAACATCTCATTTTTATTGATTTCAGGTAACACTCAAGAAGACAGAGACATATTAATATATCTGGGGGAACTAGATCACTCACAAACAGTAATCGTTGTTGTGCCATGTGGTGGGCAACTAACAGTTTCTATGTTTGGGCAAGAAGAGACCAAAACACAGCAAACTAAAGTCAACAGAATGAAAGCATCAGAATACAAAAATACAAAGAACTTTGAACAAGGTGAAACAATTAGTTGAAGGTTAGACGTTATTGTGCAAACAAGCAATGACACAACAGTATAGTTACCAGTTTACAACTAAGTATGTTGCTAGCATAGATAGCAGTGCAGTAGTCGCTCGATACCATGTGTGTGCAAATAACATTACACTCAATTGTTACGTATACGATAGTGAAGGCGTCATGCCATTATGTTTCATACATATGATGAATCGTGATCAAGCAATCAACTAGACTCACGTGATCGCTTGCAAAAACTGAATGTGCATGTCTTCTCACACTAATACATTGGAAGACTATCTTATCCTACAATATCATACCACTCTATACAGGCATTACTGCAGTCATCACGTGACAAGTTTAACGACATCAGCAAACTAGATAGTGATGGCATGAGTCGCACGTGTAAATGTCATCACGTGACAGACTACTGCTGTCTGTCTATACGGACAATGTACAACATGCATGTTTACTCAGCTATTGACAATCTGTGAGGCTAGACGCGACTGTTTACGGATGCACAAGACACACAGTGTCTACAGAAACACATAGAAAGTTTATCATCTTGATAAAGAAAGCTGAATCAGGTTATCCAATCGAATAGACAGCAAGCAACCAGAAATCATATTGACGTCCCTTGCCGTCAGCAGTTGACCACTTTACGTTAAAATACTAACTAATGTATGTTTCAAGAGAATACGTATATAGCCCGAATTTGAAAAGGGTTCCCCACCCCTCCGAGAAATAATATTTATAGTGCCAGTATATTCTATATCATACAAGACATTTACAAGCTGCATTTTTCTGAGATCAAGATGTTGCAGTACAAGTTTGCGTTAGACCGTGACTCTGGTAGCTAAATTCTAGCCTTTTTGGATGTAGCTCTCTTCTAACACTTCAAAGTGAGATTGCTACATGGCAGTTTCGGTAAAATTCGACAAGCACCATCGCACTTCGACTTCCTTACGCTCTGCACGTGACCTGAGAGCACACGTCACGTTCCCGTATGTGGCATCTGCAATAGTTACGACTTTCTCTCACAGTAGCCAAGTGCACCTCTTTCCAAGTACACTACTGTCAATCGACATCTAGGTAACCGGTTAAATTTCGCGGCAGTTTCGTCTATCAACTTTTGCGCGTGCGCAATACACGAACAGCATTTGAAGGGCTTACTGGCGATCAAAACTGATTTTACACTAGAACATATGTTACGTACAATATCTCAATTGATATCGGCTCAAGTGCGCATGTCCGACCTTTAGAAAGGACTCATGCACAAGAATCACAGCACATGCGTGGGATGTCCCTCTAGTTTTTATGTACGGTCGGTGATTGGCTGCTCGCTAATTGATTGGTGGGAACGGAGGGCAACGAGCCGCCATTTCGTGTATAAACAGACAGTAATCAACATAAAAGTTAGGCAGCAAGCACGTGCTGTCCCTCTGACAAGGTTTTTCAGTACGTCGTACTACGTCGGCGATTGGCTAAGTCGCTAATTGAACGACACAAGACAAGGCATTTTGCAACGGGTCGCCATTTAGTCGTGACAACTAAGAAGCCACAGCATGTCAAACGACTCGTTCGCTCGCCATATTCTCCGTCCTTTCCATACCGAGCTGCAGACGAGGTTACAACCCCGGCTGCTCGTTCCGTGGTTGTACGAGAAGGAAATTATTTCAGACGCAGAAAAGGAAAACATTCAAAGTGGACGTACGAGATGGGAGCAAACGATGTACCTTCTCGATGTCATGAAGACGAGATCTCAAGCAGACGCAATTCTATTCGCCAGAGAGCTGAGCAAAACCAAAGGCATACAAGATCTCGGAAAGAAGATCCTTCTAAATACAGGAGAAAGTGAGTAGCATCTAATATTGCAGTATTAGCAAAAGTGCTATACAATGTTTAGCGGGGCATTGCGACTGCATGTGCTCTGCCTACTGCATAGTCTCGTTAGGCAGTTCCTCCCCTTTTCTATTTTCGTTCTATACAATGTTTAGCATAATTTGTGACTGCATGTACAAAATGTACCCTGCCTACTGAATAGTCTCGCGTAACCACAGTGGGATCCGATATGACATCCGCTACATACATGAAATCGCCTGACGCCCACGTACCCTGTCACCTCAACCGTCTCGCGACAATGTGCTAGTTAGGTAGCAGACGTTCGGAATTCTAATTTCTAAAATCACTAATACTAATTTTACGCCTATCCTTCGAAAGTATGTACATATTATAGATAATTTCCATCCTTACCTAACAAAACATCTCATATTCATTAGTACACTCAATTTATTTATTACAGAATGGGAAGGTACATCACAACAAGTAGAAGTTACTAGAGCTACACAATCCTACGTTGCTAGACACATGCTTCCCATTGTTCTGCTCACTCTGTTGTGCATTGCTGGAATGTTACTTTTCATCGTACAATGGAAAAGCTGCACAGGTATGCACGTACCAATCAAATCATCTACACAGAATTCTCAATATCATTTTTTGATTTCATACAACGTTCAAGTAGACGTAACATGTCTGGAGAAAGAAGATCAATCAAAAACAGTAATTCTCATTTTGCCATGTTGTGGACAACTACCAATCTCAAAATTTGAATCAAAAGAAAAGGCAAGAATGCAGCAAAACGAAGCCAGCCCGAACAGCTACAAACCATCAGAATAGAAAAACAAGAAAAGGCTTTGAACAAGTAAAACGACTTGTTAGGAAAGATACATACTTAGTATTGTGTAAACAAGCAATAACTTTTTCATGGTTTGAGCATATATGTATGCTAGTGTAGTGTTTGCTGACAACATTGGATATGTGTATAAATAACAGTATAATACTTAACGGCTTACATAAACCTAAAAGCATTAGCATACAGTCGACGAATCATTCCATCAACAAAACTTGTTTAGCTAACTTAGCATAGTTTGTGTGTGCTTTTCCATTGCTGCTAATACACACATGATATACAAACAAGTATACCAACCCATCCACTGCCAACGTCTGCATGTTGTCAGTCAAACAGTTATGCACAAAGCAAAAAATTGATTCTGGCAGACTACGTTACAACTAATATTAATTAATTAAACGATCCAATATAAGATGTAAACGTTAGTGTTAAAATTATCCAGCATAGAAAATAGTCTGACGCATGCCCAATGCCGGGAGTCATCATCGCTCGCATCACGTGCAGTAGACTATCAGAGTGCGTGCCGTGTCAGTAGACTGAACGACAAAGCAGGTCCAGTGTAGTGGCAGTGGTGTACTGTACATGTACTACATACACACATGACACTATCTATCTATTAGCTAAGGATACGTGCATGCGACACACACACTTTTAGTTGCCTAGCGTGCGAGGCTAAAGTATCTATAAGATTATACCGTTTCTAGGCTTTGGAAACCCTCGCGTCTAAAATATGGTCTCTATTATTCTTCTTCAAAAAAGCACAGTCTTAGACTCCTGAGTACTTCGAAGCTTGGCAACTCTCGCCTAGCTATACAGCCAGCTCTATAGGAGAAGAAGTGGTTAGATACTGACGTGGAGAATTTCTCGCTGATGACATCAAGTTTCCGATAACAGTACTCTAGCTAATAATCTTGCTATTGCTTTAGCAAACGTTTAAGCTACAAAAATGATTTCTATACCAAACAGTTCGTTCCGTTGAATGCCATTGGCAGTTTACTTTTTGGGCAGCGCCAGACAATTGCAAGAAGTTGGGCGATAGTGGCCCTGCTGTTTGTAATAGATGCAGATTGGGTTTCGGAATTCCATTTAGGGGAATCCCCCAAATCTACATCATGAATGTATGTCGTTGAAGTGGCACCTTTGCGGCGCCGTAGAACGCCACACATCCTGTGCGGCCATGACGACACAGGCTTACAAGAAATTGGCTTTGGTTTGCGTGAGAAAAACTGCCACTTCCGGTCCGGGTGAAACAATATTTTTTTCAAGGTATATCACTAGCAAACTGTAACGCAAATGCAGAGAAAGTGCATTGCCTCTACCACCTTTGCCTGCTGCTTCTAAACACTGTGAGAACACGTTGTAAGATACATATTAATATTGATGGAGCAGTAAGGCGGTTGCCCTCTATGTACACGTTTACAAAGACGTAAACTAAGCCACGCCCATGTAACGCGCGCTAGGCAGCATAGGTCTAAATTCGTTCACACGGCGCTGCTTTGTACCTCGACTGTCTACAATATCTTGCGCTATAGCAACAAAAGTCTAATTTTAAACTTGCCCTTCAAACAGTAACTACATAATTAAATAATAAATTAAACCATTTATTAATTAAGTACAGAATTTGAAGAGACATCACAACCAGTAGAAGATACTCGTGAAACACAATCCTATGTTACTATCAGTGGCGTAACTAGGCATGAGGCAGCCGAGGCAGTTGCCTCGGTAAATAAAATGGGTGTGGCGTAGCAAAATTTTGCTAGACGTATCAGTTAGTAGATAACAGAAAAGACGGGGAATTCTGCACGCGGTTACCGAACAGAAGAAGTCCTCTTTCACCACCGTTCTCGCACTTAGCTAGCGCACGTTCGCCGCACCTGAAGCACTTGCCACTCACGTGACTGAGAAACCTAAATAATTAACAAAATTTATACAAACTTGCCTCGGTAAACTTTTAATGCTAGTTACGCCCTTGTACTATACACACACTTCTCATTTTGCTGCGCATGCTCACTTTTCTGTGCATTGCTGGAATGTTACTTTTCATCATACAATGGAGATCCTCCACAGGTATCATGTACCCAACTAGTCATCTCCACACAATTCTCTCAACATCTCATTTTTATGGATTTCAGGCAACACTCAAGAAGACAGAGCCACACTAATATATCTAGAGAAACAAGATCACTCACAGACTGTAGTTGTCGTTGTACCATGTGGTAGGCAACTAACAGTTTTTATGTTTGGGCAAGAAGAGACCAGAACACAGCAGACTGAGGTCAACAGAATAAAAGCATCAGAATACCAAAATACAATAACTTTAAACAAGGTGAAACAACTGGTTGAATGTTAAAATATCATTGTGCAAACAATCAATGACACAACAGTATAGTTACCAGTTTACGACTAATTATGTTGCTAGCCATAGATAGCAGTACGGTAGTTGGTGGCAACATTCGATACCATGTGTGTGCAAATAATGTTATTACTCAATTATTACATATATATAAATTACATATATATAATAGTCAAGACGTCCTGCCATAATGTTTCCTAGATATGACGAATCAAACAATCAACTAGACTCGTGATCGCTTGCAGAAACTGGATGTGCATGTCTTCTCGCACAAAAACATTAACTTAACAAAGACTATCCTAGCCTACAATGATACCACTATATACAGGCATTACTGCAGACATTACTTGACAACTCTAACGACATCATCAAACTAGATAATGATTGGCATGAGTCACACGTGTAAATGTCTTCATGTGAGATCTCACTAGACCGTATAATTGCTGTCTGTCTATATAGTACAATGTATAACATGTATGTATATCCAACAATTTGTGATGCTAGACGCGACTGTTTACGGATGTACAAGACTTACAGTGTGTACAGAATTCCACAGTCACAACTCAATCACACTCAACAATGTTAGGATATCAAGACACAAAAATACAGCTTGAACCTAACATTTTCATACAGACTACTTGAGCTGTTATGTCTCCTACAGGAATTGCTACCAGGTCGTGAGTCTCTTGAGCAGGAAGTAAATGCTTTCCAATCAGCTCTTGAAGATTACTGTAAGCATCAACAACATCAGTCATGCAGTCATCGTCATTATGCAATAATGGCCACTCCTCCATTTTAAGCCATTGAATAACAGCAAACCGTTTACATCCAAAAATTATAAAGAGTAATACATAACCAAACAACGGCTGTTCTTCATGACATTCAGTAAATTCAACAGCGTAAAAAATTTCTTTGTCACGTGACTTTTGTATTGTATCACATGACCAGCCAGTTTCAGTCTCCCAACAGTTTTGACAAGCGAACCACAACAAAGTTCCTCATTGCCAAGCCTCCTCAGAACAACACTGATTGGGTCAACAAACGGATCCAGTAGACAAGAAACTTTCACAGAATCTTCCACTTCAAAAGGAGACCTGTCAAAAATCACAAACATATAGGCATATAGAAACAAACTATTCAAAAAATTCATAAAGAAATCAAGCCACATACACAACAGAGATCGAGCTTCATATACTTCATTTCAATGACATATATATGTTGTTTAGATTAAGACCGTTGATATTAACTAGAACGAATCCCAGTTCTCTTAGAAAACGTTCATATATGGGATAACATTTCTGCTACAACAAAACAATGTTTCAATGTAAAAATCTGATAGCAGAGTTTCTAAATCAGATTCAATGGTTCAAAACTATTTGATGCTGAATCAAAAATGTCAGCAAAATTTCAAACTATTTATTCTTGTGGTTTTCAAGCTACAATTCAATCGAGCCAAAATATTTCCTAGCACTTGATACTCTGTACTACACAGAGATCCAATACTTTAGGTACAAATTTTAAGTTTACACTGACTGCAGACGAGAACAAAACAGATATAGATGTTCAGGTAGCAACCGATGTCTGACAAATACGTTAGTTGTGACCTGCTAGTACAACAAAATATAAATTTCTATAGCCCACAACATGCTCACAAGTCACACTCGTACACTCAACAAAGAGATCTGCTTTGCAAATCTTGACATCTTCAGCCAGTCGCATATAAACAGATAATTTAGAGATGTAGGCAAAAGGCAAATTGAATTATCTAATTAGTATTACTATTACTTGATAATTAAGTTAAGCTTACATACCATATCAGTCCAAATATTGTAGCCAAACGAACTACAGGTGGTGCTAATAGCTGGTCAGTCAGTGATGGTAGCACGTCTGAAATGGTCTTAATGATCCTACCAACTGATGCAACCTAAATACCACACAACAATCAAAAGTTACAAACAAGCAGCTTGGTGGAGTAATTCACAGTTATGTATACCTGGCTGCAAGCAAATCGTGTGCTGTGTACAAACCTTCTAAGAACTCCATTTAGGGATTCATAGCAAAAGCAGGAATAACCCCACAAAACACCCCACTTCTCTACAACATCCGGGAAAATGCTGCAGAAGGTGTACTTTTATAGTCGCTGCTTTCGTGCCTATATATAAAGAGAAGCTCAGAGTTCAAAAGATAAGATAGATGTATTAGGATGTATACACTCATTCCAATGAATCAGAGAATCACAGGCATGGTATAGCTTAAACGCACCAATTAATACAAGACACGTGTATACCATATAAACTTCACAAAGTTGATAAAACTTCAGCAGCAGTTTACGAGCCTCTTCTATTTGCTCTCTTGATATATAACTTTGACAAAGCAATCAGCAACCAATCACCAGCAAAGAATAATAGACAAAGTATTCGGTTTGGAGAACTCCATGTAAGACAGGCAATGACCAATGGAATAGACAGGAGCAAAGCTCATTAGCTGTACAATGTACTGATTTGATGTCAGCCTCAACAAAATTTTAAAGAACTACCTACCTTTCCAAGTATAGAATTCCTTCATAGTGTGTGAACTGCGATTAATAACAATCGGTGGACATATGAAAAGAAGGCGTCTATCCAGAAACACAACCTGTTTCCATAAAGAAATGTCAATCAAAATAGTAACTAAAATAAGACAGTTGATCTCTATACCTTATCACCAATAAAGTAAGATTTAGATCGTTGAGTCAACCACATATCAAGAAGTGCCCGAACAATGCCAAGACACACTACATGCATATAATCAATTGTAACATTGTCAACCATGTTGAAACCCGGTGCTGCTATTAATTAAGGGAGAAACCACAGGAAGCATACCCTGACACTGCAAAATAATGCATAAAGTAACAACGCAATAAACAAGAAACAAAAAACTATACGTACTGCTGAGTTAGTTGCTGTTGCAGTTATAACATCTTGTTTCATAGATTCATGCGTTCTTCTCTCTAAAGTACCATCGTACGGCCAGTACCGATGTAGATGGTCATCTCCAATAGTCATTCCAGGATGGTAACAATAGCAACACGCAGCAATGCCATTAAAAATTTTCATGCAGTAGCATTGCCCTAGCTGGGAGGTCACATGTCACTAAGACAAGCCGAGTTCTACAACGCTGCAGTCCTCTAGGAGTCTCAAATAGAGCACCTACATTGCCCATACATAGTATGTCAAAAATACCACTAACTTCAACACTGTAACAAATTCATACCTTCACTTGAAAGCACACCAATTTGCTGGATCAGAGGGTCAAGAAAAGCTTGAATAGGTGGCTTCCCAGGCTGAAACCACAACGCATACAAGATGACATACTTCAAAGAATACCTATAAACAGTAAACAAATATACTGATTTACTAATGGCGTATATACTAATATGCTGCATACTCTACCGAGATTTAGGTGAGAGCTCATTCACTGTAAGGTATACTGGCCAAAGTGAACTACTTCTCGATGTTTTGAAAATAGAAACTCCATCAGTGTTTAATTAAAGTCAGTGTTATATTCCAAGGCGTCTGGGTGCATCCAATCCTAGTGATATACCTGTAGCTAGACCCTCTGATGATGTCAGAAAACAGCGATTGCTCCTCAGAATTTCTTAGCAGCTGAGAGCAAACAGCAGGGTCTGCAATAGAAAGTAAACAATAGAATGACAGAAATGACAACTATTATCAAAATGCCTACCATGGCATAACTGTCCAAGAGCAGTTTCAATATTAAGGACTAGAAACTCAAGAGGTCGACACACACCAAGGCACTCAGGATGTTACGGTGTTGGTCATCATTCTTGCATTATGGTGTCACAGTTAGAGCAAACAAGTCTCTTTTCATATTTAGACATGCCACATTGCTTCCTACAGTGAGACTTGAGCCTGTATAGTGATGTAAACATTTTATGACCTGGAAGAAAGTGAGCAGTAAGAAGCACGACTATATCTTCAGCAACCTTCTGAGATATCTTATGGTGAACCAGGAACTCCATCATAAGGACTGCACTCAAATTTAACGTCAGTGGACAGCCAGGAAATATTCTTTCATCTGCATCTGTGCCAACATTACCATCACAACTTGCAGACCCATAATTTACTTCAGGCTCTTCCAGATCAAACTGAGAGTGGCCAGCAAAGAAAAGGTCTGCCCAGTTCCATCTGTCAGATCCTTCTCCTTTGTCACAATCATTTTGATTACACAAGGAATCAGTGTCTTTGTGACAATCTTCAGGCAGACCGGTGCTCTCTTGCTCAATTGAAGATGCAGACACAGTTTCCACCGAGACTGAACACTGTGACTCAGCATCATCGGGTACATTTTCTACAGACATCATTGACTGATTAATATCAGGTAAACATAGAGATGACTTAGAGTCTCAACATAATAAAGAAAACGCCCAGCATTTGACTACACGTATACAATTATTCTTGTCTGACAATTGAGTTAATCAAATCAGTCCATCTCTATAAACAAAAACAACGGTATTCGCATATAAAGGCTTACTACCCACCTGCTTCTCTGTTACTGTTGCCAGGTGACCACTGAAGAAAGGAAATGTCTGTTGTCGTCTCATCTTCTAAATTTTCAGAATCTTTTGGTAGTTTCTTTTCTCGATAGATTGCTTCCTCAACTTCACGTCTCATTCTCTTCATTGGCATTATCTCCGTGTTCTGAAGATACTCTCTGTAGGGACCACACTTTCCTCCAGACGTCATCACCTAGGAACCTCCCGTATGTGATTTACCTCCCGTATGTGGAGTTGTAAGGTTGGCAACTGCCCCGTTGCAGGGGCGTAGGAAGTAAATGAAAACCGGTCCGGCCTAGCGCGCGCTAGTGGGCTGGACAATGTAGCGCACGCTAGTAGATGGGCGGGACAACTTTAATTAACGAGAACTATAATGACAGCCATGTCTAATTCTAAAACTGATACTTATTGCTGCTCATAACCTTAATCGAACTTTCCAAAAATGCGAAGTCTGTGCTCACTACCAGCCACAAACTCATTTAAGCACGAACTGATCGACAAAGGCCGACGCACAAAGTACTGCATGAGCAGAAATATATTACTTATTTAATCGGCTATACCCTTAAAACGGAAGTTGATGCCATTGAGCGTCTGGCGAAAGTGCATATTTCAAAAACCGGTCCGGCCATGGCCGGACCGGGCGAATTTTTTTTTTGGCCGCGGTTTGGACTTAGCCTCTGGAGCGAACAGTGGGCTGGTAGTACGAGGCTCGCGGCGCGGCTCCTCCCATAGAGCATGTTTGGTAGCCGTTAGACATGTTGCAGTTTTAGTTTCTACAGAAACGACATGTCAATCTATTGCGCATTCTTTGAGTATTAACTACAACGCTTCTTTCAAATGGGGCCCCAGTGTTGAACTCGAAGTCATGTTCGCCTCACAAATCGACGTTTAAGAAAGCAATGGAATAAAAGAAGACACAATCATCTGATTCGACGATTGCTTGAGAGCTAAATCTATTATGGTACGTGATGTAGTTACGTTTTCTTCTATACTAATATTAATAATTAATTTATAATTTATAAACGCAATATATTTTTTCCATGTAATATGACACGATTAAGTAATGATTTAGAATTGCTAACACAAACAGTGGTGTAGGTAGGGTGTAATTTAGTCAGTTCTAATTAGTGTCCTCCACAGATGCTTGAATAAATACTACTGTAATTATATTAATAACTTAAGTTAAATAATTTCAATTAGCAGTAATCTGTGTTGCTCGCACATATCTACATGAAGGGTATTATTACAATGACATTCTATCACTGAACATGTCACATTACATATCATATTATGCACGTGCATGTCGCTCACAACCACATCAGTCTGATCAGGAAAGTCATTGCGAGCATTCGAAGCAAATTCTACTTCAGATGTGTTTAGATCATCATGGTTATCTATACAGAAGACATGTCATTGTTGATGATGAATTTATGAATTATTTAATTAGATCTTAGAAGCGTCATTGTCTCCAAGTGCTAGCTGTTGGTTGTAATGACCTGCAATGAAGTCCAGCCACTTAATTAAAATTAACAATACTTACTTGCACTCTATCCAAATCTCAAGATTACCAGAACCACCAGTAGTGTGACTGTCAATCTGCAGCGACAGTACGACATGTGACTTATATATATATATATATATATATAATATCAACAAGAACTACTGTCAGCAAGGCCATCAGCACCAACAACTTTTAATTCGATCGTGGCAATATAACACAAGAATGATTTTAATATATTAGAGAGACTGGCTATAATATATATATATATATATATATATATATATATATATATATATATATATGTACGTATCTACCGGTATATATATATATATACATGTATATATATATATATATATATATATATATATATATATATATATATATATATATATATATATATATATATATATGTATGTATATATATTTATATCTCTGCTTGCAGGTCATCCAGTAACTTCTAGCTGCCAACTCCTCACCATGTTTTTCATAGATGCTCTCATCGACAGGTAGGACAGCTGCTATCAGTAAGAACACAGGTGTTCTAAAGCAGATATCAATACAAATACTACTTTTGCATGCATGTTTGATTGCCTTTATGCTTTGTATGTAGTCTCACGTAGCCAGCCCTTCTGTTTTTGACTTTTGGTTGGTGGAAAGACTTTCAGAGTCCTTTCTTGCCGTCTAGGCATCAAAAAGGAAGAGGGTCTGGGTACACAAGACTAGCCTCTATGCAAGTGTAACTGCATGCATGATTTCCATGTAGCACTAGATTATTGTATAGGTACCGTAATTTTACTAGGAATTTGTATAATTATTTACATTGTGTATCTGTAGCTCTGTTTGGTAGTCATTTGACATATATGTCTGTTGCTGGAGATCAAAGAATGTATAATGCTGGTGCTACTTATTGATGATTGCAAAGAACTCTTTCAGTGTATTTGAGAACCATGCTAGATGCCATATGTGCCAGATATGCATCTACTGATGTTATCTTGGTTTCAAAATGAGGGTGATTTTATGTAAAACTGTATGTTTTATGTTCCATTCATATTTATATTAACTGACATACATTGAAGTCAAAAATTATGGTCCATATTCATTGCATTTGACATTGTGACAGCAGGTCTATTGCCTAACTTAATTAATTATGATAGTGGCCTCTTTAACTTGAAATTGATCTTTCGTCTACATTGATTTTCATGTTGTGGTCTTTACAATGAATGAACATTAATGTGTGTTCTGAACACTAGAATTATAGTAACACTGTCTATCATATTCATTAAAACTCAATCTTCACTTATAGACTATTTGCATACAACTTACATACACTTATCTATATCACCCTTTTTGCTAATAATTTGCTACTAAATCAATAGTAGTTACAATGAATGGCAATCAAAACAAACTCAACGAAAGGCAATCATAGCTATGAATGTGTCTGCTGCGGCAAACCAGTCAGTATGATCACTTATAGCTGTTGCAATACTCAACAGGGATTATAGTGCACTTGCAAATACTGTGCTTAGTGCTCGAACAATTGATATTGTTATAGGCTGTCACCACTTTCCGGCATTCTGCTGTCCAAGTTTTACACTTGCTGTCAGTGAATGCTGACGCTTTCCTTTACATTTATTTTGCTTTCTGACAGGTAGTGTGTATCGATCTCGTGCTACATTAGCTTTTGATTTCAATGAAACAGCATTTAGGGGACGTCCACTATAAGCCTTTGATTTTCCTTTAGGTCCATATTTTCTTCTACCAGATGCTGTTGCTTGCACAGGGATTCGCCTGCCACGTCGCATAATCGAACCATTCTTCTTAATGGTAGAATACCCACCAATAACCCAGCCAAACTGATGGAATGCACTGGCGAGTCTTGCCATGGACTGAGGATTTTGCATACTCTCATATCTTGACACAAATTTTTTTACGCCTTCTTGAAACTGTGGATCTTTACTGTCAAGTTTTGCGCTAATGCTGTCCATTACTGCTTGCAATCTTTTTTTCAAGGTTGTAAGAGATATGTCTATGAACTGGTCGGAAGTCTTCAGCTTTTCTTCGGCATTAGCATCTTCAAACTTTGTTGTTACTCGTTGTACAACAGAACTGAGGCTTTCACTTTGGTTGCAGATTGTAGCTGTAGTCTGTTCATAGTTTTCTTGATGCAGTGAGACATAAAAATCTATGTCAGCATCTGCCTTGCTTCCAAGTGCAAGTGTTGCAACTTCTTGTTTTGCTATTGGGCTTAAAGATGGGAAGCAATTCACTGACTGTATTTTGTATTTTAAAACTACTGCAGACTGGTGAACACAAGGGGAACCGTCACTTCCCTTTGCACAACTGCATGTTCCAAGATGCATGTCAACTTCATAAAACTTCTGCTCATCTCCCTTTAGACGATGAGTACTTTGGACCTTGAAAGTTGCATTCCCAAGGCATTCAATTGTATTCTGTTGCACTCTTGTGGCACCTTTGCCTAAAAACTTTTGTGAGACAAAGTAGTCAAGTCTGTTGTTTGACACAGCTAGCAGTTTTCGTTGGTAGTAATGTTCCATAGAATTTGTAATGAAGCCAAACATTTCAATGACATTATATGCTTTAGTCCTTACGAAGACTTGCTCCTTTATAATCTTGATTCCAGCTTCAGCATAATTATTTGTGTTGTTTCCACGAATCATAAGAGTATTTCTAAAACAGGTAGCCCATTCGATTCTTTTTGGCCACAGAGATCTGACATGATTAATAAATTTTGGGTATTTATTTCCAACTTTGTGTGTGTTCAAGCCAGCATAGATAGTATTCAGTTCGAGTTCTGATTTGGCATAGACCATTGACTTGATGATGTGCATTAGATCGATTCTATCTTTGTGTGCTATTTTGTTCTTGCCGTCATGCAGCCAAGTCCATCGTCTTTGCAAGAAGTGGAATATGCACAAAAGAAGTTGTGCTCCACTCCAGGTAGACTTGATAGCTTCTCGTTCAACTGTGCTATCATCAGTCATTACCAAGCTTGGACCTGTAACTACACCTCTGCCGAAAAATGCATTGCTAGGTAGGATGCTCAGCAGTTTCTGAAATCCACACTGTATTGTTTGTTGACGTTCATCTGAAACGATCATTACTCCCAAGGGAACTGAACAACAAGCATAACTACAGGAGAGAAGAAACATTGAGTTATTAAAACGATCCAGTGTTGACGTGGAGTCACAGAATATCATTTCTCCTGCCTGTCGAACCATTTCGTGAGCCCTCGACATCAGAGGTGTGCAGATAGCTAGGACCATAGGCTGGTGAACGGCGTCTAGTTTTCTTCTTTTCTTTGAGGGTAGTTTTGTGTCTACTTCTGAGTCTGTGATTTCACTGTCAGTTGATTCATATGTTGTTGCCTGAAAGGGTTGCAATATTGCTTTTCCTCCTAGACTACCCCATTGTATATTGTATTGGTCCACTTCAGCTTGTAGTTTCTCAAACATCAATTGACCATTTTCAGGTCCCATTTCACTTCTTCTCCAGTCACTGTACAGGCGACTGACATCTTGACGTGACGGGTTGATGGCTCTGTTTGCCAAATCTGCCTGCGAGGTGTTGCCAATAAATGATGTTTGCAGTAGCCTTGACTCGTAAGTGTGGAATGCAGTTGCTGCAGAATGCCCTTCGTCAAATAATTGAAAAAATGATTCTTTTGTTTCTTCTTTGATGGGGCAAAAACTGAGGAAATGAGCACCACAAATTGGGTGATTGTGGTCAAAATCAAGCTTTATTTTTGTGGCATGGGAACAGATGTCATCAGGACTGCTACTGGTTCGTAGTACTTTCTTTGTTGGATTTTGTAGGACTATTGTCATAGTCGATGGGCAGTCTGTTTTCTTCTTCCTTATTCCATGGACCAAAGTTTGATGACTTGAGTGTGATGACCTTGTTGCTAGTTGCTGTTTTGTGAGGGGCTTACGTTTGTGTTGGCATATCAAGTCTACTTTGTATTTTACCCGTTTCATTGTCGGCTTGTATGTTCTTCTGACTCTGTAAGTGCATTGACTGCGAGTCATCATTGCTGAGAGCCAGTTCTTTACCTCAGTCTCAGTGGTGGCACTTGTACGAAAAGCAATTTTAAAGGGTGCATTTGGAGCGCCCATGAAGTCTCTTGGCTGACATTCCTGCAGTTGTTCAATCATGTAAGTGAAATTTTTAGGAAGAACAAGCTGCAATTGGTAGGGTAAATTTTCCCATGACACAATAGAGGATGGATGAATGCTCAAGAAGGATGTAATAGGACTGGAATTATCATCGCCTTCTTCATCTACCTCTGACTCTATCTCTGACTTCATACTGACTGTGTTGTGTGCAGTGGTTGTTACTTTATCAAACAGCAAAGTACCTGACTCTAATTCTGCTGTTATCCTCTTTCTGATATGAGGCATGGAGTCCTAGCAAACGGTTGATATTTTTAGTAATTCATTGTATCGGCAAAATAGTCATTGAGTACCTGAGAAAAATCCATTGGTTTTTGCAGCATTACACAGCGAGCATATTCACAAAGAAATACGCCACAATCGTAACCATTGAATTGATGTGGAATATTCTAGATAATAGATAAAGTGTGTGATGGTGGTGACATAATACTATTATTTTATCGTGACCGGCTCAGCTAACAAATTTCTTACATGACATGACCTTACTACTAATTGTCTCTTCGTGTAGATTAGCTTTAACTGGTAGTATGGTAATTGACACATAACTTACTAACTTCTACTTTATTAGCTGCTTATGGGATTTAAATTGTAAAAGTGCTGTTGTAGTCATGTACTTTAGCGATCGTCTTTCAAATAACTTACTTCAGCTACTTGATGACTCCAACCATAGCTCTCAAAGCGCTTCATTAGGAAGTTCCTATTGTTCACAAGCAATATGTAACTATTGCATCATGGTGTAACAATCTAAGAAACGTAGATTTCTGCTATGTTACAAATGTCAAGTTACAACTGGAATATTAGCAGAGATTATATTTTCTCTACATTGAGTAAATGGGTTATATTGAGTCATGTGTTACTCCATACTGTATAATTTCAAAGTACGATTTTCCATTGCCACCCAATGAGTCATAGTACATCATAGTTTTCTTCTTGGGTTCACCAACCTGTGAGTATGATATTTAGTAATTGTAGATCAAAACGGTTGTCACAGTTCAAATGTACCATAAGTGTCCAGTGGTTAGAGTTGTCATTGATAACAAATAGAAGCTTTTCATTGTCTGACAATGTCCATTGCTGTAATGAAATATCATTGTCAATCTCAAGCTTATTTTCATTTGAGGAGATTGTGCTCTTTCACCTTTTTCCAGTTACTCACACCATCATATCCACACAACTTGTACTTTTCCATGAAGAGGCTATCAACCAGTTCAATCTAGAAGTGAACATAGGCTATTTCAAGATTTGCATCTTCTTTTGCATTAGATATACTACTGTACTACAGTTATTTCTAATAAACTGCAGACTGACATGCACGGACACAGGCACATGCATGATAACATTCATATACATGCCTGCACACATATACTTTCTTAAACTTTGATTTGGTGTATCCAGTATGGTTTTGGGAGACTGCCAATTGCGCGCGCACACACACACACACACACACACACACACACACACACACACACACACACACACACACACACACACACACACACACACACACACACACACACACACACACACAACTAAAGGAAAGCCTGACAAACAGGAGACAGACTAATATGATAATTACTGTTTTCTTTAGTATATAAAGCACTTCTACTAAATTGTTTTTACACATAAAACAATCACCTTCTCTTTGCAAGGGATAGTGCTTCGAACAAGCTCTAGATATTGCCGAATAACCTACAGAAAATTAATTAGAATTATGACAATATGCAACCACTTTATCAAATATTGAATTAGTAGAAAATTTTAAATTTGCAATTTATTAACGTTCTGAAGGTTTTGTGTTTATTTTACTAGGAGACAGGTCTTACATCATCACTAAGCCATCTGTGTTCTTCTAGACATAGAAGGTCTTCAGGTAGGCGCACAGCGCAAAGATCAGATTCCTCTTCCATTCAAATTGTAAACACGGAAGTGACTAGGATACTTCAGCGGCTTCACTGAACTGACGTGCAGGGAGCTAATTAATTCAGAGCGTAATTCGCGCGCGAACTGACACGTGATCGCAGCGCTTCATGAACAGCCTCGGAATCCGTTCTGATGATATACAGTACATTTCGTTTTCACCTTTTCATTTATTACACTAACTGAGCGAAAATCAACTGGTATGAAATCCTAATGCTATGCAGTAATTAGAAATGGTCTGTTATATATAAAATATAACCAACTGCAGTTTAGCACCATTACAGAACAAGAACAATCTACGATTTGACTATCGTTTATAATTATTTCTGATTATAGATATATACTAGTTATTGCAACATGCATGAATCCATCTTTGTTCTTGTCAAATACTACAACAGTCTTGTTGTCTTTGTTCATATCTGTGGTGCTTGCATGGCCACACACAAAAGTAAAGTACGAGTTGTGATGCAGCCACTTCCTAAAACATACAACAAGCTGTAGTCAACAAACCAAAACATTACAAGATAAATATAGGTAGGACAACTATTACCTATGTCAGCTACCATGCACATATGCACATACATGATATCTGTAGCCTCATCCAACTGAGACCTAGCTTTGTTAGCTGTATATTCCCTTGTTTACCCTCAAACCATCAGCACACTGTAAAGAAAAAATTGTACTAGACTATTTGTAGCTTACATATTTATATGCATACAAGTACACTGTACCAACACACACACACACACACACACACACACACACACACACACACACACACACACACACACACACACACACACAATAGACAAAATCGACAAATGGATGTGCCCTTCAGCCTTTCCTATTTCTAGGTGGGCCTCCTTCCCTAATCGAAGTTTCAGGCCATGCTGATGAACCCTATGATGCTTGGCCAGAGCTTCCAAGTGCACTGACTTTGGCAGAGCCTTGGGACTGGACCTCAAGCCCACACGTACCCGTGCTGCATGATGTTACTGCCAAGCCAGCGGTCTTGTCCATCCCCAGTCAAAGACCAGGTACTCATTTATACTCTTGAGTCGAGAGAAGCAATTGTGTGTTAGTTTCTTGCTTAAGAAAATCATGCCATAGCTGGCCATTACTGTAACTGTACCAATTCATTTGGTTGTATAATGTATATATGTATGTACATATGTATGTATGTATGTATGTATGTGGGTCAATTGGTTAGAGTGTGCAGTTAAAGATTGGCAACATCCAGGACCTTTGGGTTAGAGTTTGAGTGCGGGAGGGCCACATACATAAATTCCCTTGGGCAAGGAACTAATATACAATTGCCTCACTCTCCGGAGTGTCAGTTCTGTCTAGCAAGTGTGAAGTGTGAAGTATAAAGTGTGAACTGCAGCGAGTGGGACGTACCTGGTGACATGATGGAGTGACTGCAGCAGCAGCAGTGGGACGTACCTGGTGACATGATGGAGTGACTGCAGCAGCAGCAATAGCAGCAGCAGCACTCCCAGGCAGCAAAGATGAAGAAGAACATGATGACATATAGTAACTGAGTTTAGATTGTCCTTGCAGTATCAAACCTGGGCCAAAAAATGTATGCAGCTCAATTGGTTAGAGTGTGCAGCTGGAGATTGGAAACATCCGGATGTTTGGGTCAGAAGTTCAAGTGCAGGAGAGCCACATACATAAGTTCCCTTGGGCAAGGAACTAACGTACAATTGCCTCTCTCTGGAGTAGTTCTGTCCAAGCAGTATCTAACCTGGGCCCTAAGGGCTCTTGTAACAAAACAAAAATGTATGTATGTATGTATGTATGTACATATTAATACCTAATAACTAATATGCTTGCAATTTATTATACTGTCAAATTATTAAAAGGAAGCATCAACAATAAACACCTTCATGAATACATTATCTTGAAACATGAGTACTATAATTGGTAAGTTGTACAGATCCCATGTCATAAGTTAAATTAAAGACTGTCAAAAGTTGTCATATGTATTTAATTAATAAATATTATCTTCATGTTCATCTTATTACCAAAAATTGAGTTGTATGTAGTCTGTACTTCAAGTAGATATGTGCGAGCAACACAGATTACTGCTAATTGAAATTATTTAACTTAATAATCATCTGTGGAAGACATTAATTAGAACTGACTAAATTACACCCTACCTAAACCACTGTTTGTGTTAGCAATTCTAAATCATTACTTAATCATGTCATATTACATGGAAGAAATATATTGCGTTTATAAATTATAAATTAATTATTAATATTAGTATAGAAGAAAACGTAACTACATCACGTACCATAATAGATTTAGCTCTCAAGCAATCGTCGAATCGGATGATTGTGCCTTCTTTCATTCCATTGCTTTCTTAAACGTCGATTTGTGAGGCGAACATGACTTCGAGTTCAACACTGGGGCCCCATTTGAAACAAGCGTTGTAGTTAATACTCAAAGAATGCGCAATAGATTGACATGTCGTTTCTGTAGAAACTAAAACTGCAACATTTCTAACGGCTACCAAACATGCTCTATGGGAGGAGCCGCGCCGCGAGCCTCGTACTACCAGCCCACTGTTCGCTCCAGAGGCTAAGTCCAAACCGCGGCCAAAAAAAAAATTCGCCCGGACCGGTCGGACTGGACGCTACGCCCCTGCGTTGGAATGAAGCAACAGCGAATCGGTAGTCGCTCTCGCGTAGGTGATTTCAGATTCCACTTGATCTTTTGACACCGTGTTTGTCTTTCAATCTTAATGTCTGCAAAGGATCGAAGAAAGAAGAAAACCGGTCCAGCCACTCTTGCCAACTACGAAGTGGATCCCAATTTGGGCGACGATATCGGTAAAGTGTAAAGGTCTAACTGCTACCTATATATAATTGTATCTAGAAATAGGTTTGTTCTGCAGAAATCGAACACGATCCTGGCAGTAGAGTATTGTTTCCCCAGGACAACCAAACTCGAACTGTTTTCTGATCCAAATCTTGGAAATTGAGGAGCGCGAACTGCGACGAAATCGCTTAATTACGGTGCTGTTACTGTTGGAGATCCAGTAATGGCTTATTGGAGCCCCATGAAGAAGTTTTATGACGCAAGAGTCGTCGAAGTTCCTCGCTGTAAGTTCGTAAATTTTATTGTACATTTTTCAGTTTTTCTCTTTAGTACGCGTTTATTTACGTCATCATTTTAAGTAGGTAGGCATGTGTCTCAAAAGATGCTTCCTTACGCAAAGCTGCAGCTGACTTTGTGGTAAATTTCAATTATGCATTATATACATTCCTAACTGGTACTTCAGGCAGATTAGTTCTTTTTTAATATTTAGTGCAATGATGATTTGAAAGACTCTGAATTTTTTAGTGAAAGTGGCAAGGTAGTCATATACTTATTACAGCATCAGCAAGGTGCATATGTTGAATCCAATTCTGACACTAATTGACTTTTTATGCTCAGACAAGAGAAAAATCAAAGGAGTTATTTGAATCCAGCAAAGCTGGTTGCTTTGCCTTCCCTAATTATCTTGCAGTGATGATTATAATGCTTGTGATTGATTGTGCTTAGTGCCTTGATATGAGTGATATTGTCTATGGTGAAAGTGATGTAAGACTTTTTTTGCTTTAATTTGAACACAAGATTACTGACTGCTTCTGTTTCTAGCCATCTCCTGAGGAAACAGGCCAAGTTGCAATCATGGTTGCACTGCAGTCATTGGAAAAGCATCTGAAGGAGGTTGTTGAGAGAGTATGCAATATTGAAAAAATCCTAAGGATGCCAAGTCAAAAGTGAGTTTCGTTGCATTTTAGGTAGCAGACGTCCGTAACTCTAATTTCTAAAATCACTAATACTAAGTTTACACCTATCCTTCGAAAGTACGTACATATTTTAGATATTTTCCAAACTTACCTAACAAAAAGTCTCCTATTCATTATTACTTTTAATTCATTTATTACAGAATGGACAGCTACATCACAACAAGTAGAAGTTACTAGTGCCAATCAATCCTATGTTACTAGACACACGTTTCCCATTTTGCTGCTCGCTCTGTTGTGCATTGCTGGAATGTTACTTTTCATCATACAATGGAAAACCTGCACAGGTATGCACGTACCAATCAATTTATCTACACAGAATTCTCAATATCATTTGTTGATTTCAGACAACGTACAAGTAGACGTAACATGTCTGGAGAAAGAAGATCAATCACAAACAGTAATTATCATTTTGCCATGTTGTGGACAACTACCAATCTCAAAATTTGAGTCAAAAGAAAATGCAAAAATGCAGCAAAGCGAAGCCAGCTAGAACAGCCACAAAACATCAGAATACAAAAACAAGAAAACGCTTTGAACGAGTAAGACGACTGGCTATGAGAGATAAATATCAAGTATTGTTCAAACAAGCAATAACTTTTTCATGGTTTGAGCATATATGTATGCTAGTGTAGTGGTTGCTGACAACATTGGATATGTGTATAGATAACAGTATAATACTCAACGGGGTACATAATTCTAGAAGCATTACAGGTACTCAGTATACAGTTGACGAATCAGTTAATCAACAAGACTTGTCTATGTTACTTAGCATAGTTAGTGTGTACTTGTCTATTGCTGCTAATATACACATGATATACAAACAAGTAAACCAACCCGTCCACTGCCAACGTCTGCATGTTGTCAGTCAAACTGTTATGCACAAAGCAAAAATTGATTCTGACAGACTACATCACAACTAATATTAATTTATTAAATTGTCCAATATAAGATGTAAACGTTAGTGTTGAAATTATCCAGCCTAGAAAATAGTCTCACGCATGTCTAATGCCGGGAGTTATCATCGCGCGCATCACGTGTAGTACTATCAGATTCTCCGTTTATTCGCATTACGTACAGTTGACTGAACGCAAGAGCAGGTACAGTGTAGTGGCAGTGGCGTACTGTACATGTACTACTTAAACTCATGACACTATCATATCACTCATGTAAAGTGGTAAGTTGGGGAATCGGGAAAAAGCAGAAACTAGCAGGTTTATGTGGGAGGTCGTGTCCGTCCGATGAATGATGGTTGTGGGTTTCGCCGAGAAGTATCACGTCTACCGTCCTAGCATAACCGTTTCAAGCCTTCGGAAGTCCCGCGTCTGGAATCACAGTCTTTACTAATTCTTCTTACTGTGGCTTTTTTGGTGTCCGATAACAGGGTACGTACCGTCATTCATGACAGGGGATTTTATGGGAGTGCACAGCATACGACACTTAGCACGTGCAGCAATTCGATAATCGTCTGTATACGGTCGGTGATTGGCTCAACCTCTGGTAATAAGTACGCTTCAAGACTATAATTGCCTTATCTAGTTACCTCACAGCAGTCTTACACACCGCCACTCACGGAGCATGTCAAGTGCAAGTGACGACTCATTCGCTCTCCATGTTCTCCGTCCTTTCCATAACGAGCTGCAGAACAGGTTGCAATCCCAGCTGCTCGTCCCGTGGCTGTACGAAAAGGAAATTATTTCAGACGCAGAAAAAGAGAACATCCAAAGTGGACGTACAAGATGGGAGCAAGCGATGTACCTTCTCGATGCCATGAAGACAAGATCTCGAGCAGACGCAATTCTATTCGCCAGAAAGTTGAACAAAACCAAAGGCATACAAGATCTCGGAAACAGAATCCTTTCAAAAGCAGGCGAAGGTGCAAACCATATGATATTGCAGCGAGTGTAGTGTTTTCGTGGTTTGTTGATTGCCATGCATTGGCAGTATGCGTAGGGACGTTTAGATAGGGATGGTGGTCATCTTCTAACCGGGATTGAGTTTCTCGGGGGAATACCCCTGCTAATTGCATCATGAATCTTTTATGTTGTTGAAGCTAGTGCCATCTTTGAGGGGCCTTAGAAGTTGAACACCACGCATCCTGTGCGGCCACGAGCGCACAGGTTTACAAGAACTCTAGTTTGGTGCGACTTGATGTTTCCTGGCACGCACGTGAGTCCCAGAGTTAATTATGAGACGCCCACACGCTACAATCACATGTCGGTGATTGCTTTTGTTGAGATGCCACCGTTGCTCTCCAACTATATACCAACATTGTGCGCTAGCAACAAACGTCTGTAATTCTAATTTAATTACAAATTAAGTCGAAAGTATCACATGTCTTAGATAATTTCCATGTACTTACCTAACAATGCTTTTGTTCATTACTGCATGTAAACCATTCATTATTACAGAATTGGAAGAAACATTACAACCAGTAGAAGATACTCGTGAAACACAATCCTATCTTACTAGATACACACGTCTTCTTTTGCTGCGCGTGCTCACCTTTTTGTGCATTGCTCTAATGTTACTTTTCATCATACAATGGAAAACCTGCACAGGTATCACGTATCCATCCAATCATCTTCACACAATTATCTCAACATCTCATTTTTATTGATTTCAGGTAACACTCAAGAAGACAGAGACATACTAGTATATATGGAGAAACTAGATCACTCACAAACAGTAATCGTCGTTGTGCCATGTGGTGGGCAACTAACAGTTTCTATGTTTGGGCAAGAAGAGACCAAAACACAGCAAATTGAGTTCCACAGAATGAAAGCATCAGAATACAAAAATACAAAGAACTTTGAACAAGGTGAAACAAATGATTGAAGGTTAGACGTCATTGTACAAACAAACAATGACACAACAGTATAGTTACCAGTTTACAACTAAGTATGTTGCTAGCATAGATAGCTGTGGAGTAGTTGATCGATACCATGTGTGTGCAAATAACATTACTACTCAATTGTTACGTATATGATAGTGAAGACGTCCTGCCATTATGTTTCATACATATGATGAATCATGATCAAGCAATCAACCAAATTCGCGTGATCGTTTGCAGAAACTGAATGTGCATGTCTTTTCACATCAATACATTAGAAGACTATCTTATCCTACAATATCACACCAACTACAATATCCTACTATATACCGGCATTACTGCAGTCATCACCTAACAACTTTAACGATATCAGCAAAGTAGACAATGATGGCATGAGTTGCAAGTGTAAATATCATCATGTGAGAGATTATTGCTTTCTCTATACGGGACAATGTACACCATGCATGTATGTCCAGCTATTGACAATTTGTGACGCTAGACGCGACTGTTTACGTATGCACAAGACACACGGTGTCTACAGAAACACATAGAAAGTTTATCATCTTAATAAAGAAAGCTGAATCAGGTAACCAATGGAATAAACTGCCAGCAACCAGAAATCATATTCACATCTCCTGTCGTCACATGACCGCCGGAAGCAAAATGAAAGTGGGGTGGCCTAACGCGCGCTAAAAGGCGTGGTCAAGGGCGTGGTCATTACGTAATTTGTATTGGTCGCCAGGGAAGAGCCGGCCCATGGGCAATAAGTTTTTAAGACAATAAGTCATATATCTTCTAGTTTTAACAGTCACGGCACTATTACTAAAATTATATAAAGTACTTTAATAATAGGTTAATCTACTGAAGTTGGACTTATTAATGACATAATGAAGACCTTATGCACCACTAAATACATGACAAAGTATCAAAATGCTCCGAATGGCAAAAATTCAAGTACCTAGTTCTGTTAAAAAGAAAACACCAAAGCATGAAATAACGGCCGGCCAAACGACGCCTTTGACCGACCAATCAGAGGCCATTTGACATGATAATTAACGATAGTTACCCACAGCAAAACAAATCACAGTGAGGATGCTCTTTCACAACGCTAACACTCTCTACATGCACGTTCTACTCTGGAATTCAGTCATCTGGAATTGCATGCAACATGCATAGCGTCTACCCAACGTTGCCCCATGCCAGGAATCAGGTCTGTACTGAGTACAGTTGCACATCCCAGGATAGCTGTGGTTTCTGAAAAGGTTGATTACACTTTGGAATATAGATTCCCAATCATTTTCTGCTATTTGTTGCCATGTTGTAAATCATTTGGGTAGAGTTTTGAAGAGGTTTCTCCCCAACCCCATGAAGATAGTGTCATTGCCTAAATAATATTCACTGTACGTACGTGCAGCCATTGAGACTGTCCACAAATGACCATGACAGACTACCATTCATACACACTACAGGGCATTAGCACAATTAGGCTTCCGATATAAGCATACTCCACAATACGAATATATAGCTATATCCGAGCTTATTAAATAGTTTTATGAAATCACACTGTTCAGCTTAAACATATCCAGCTTAGGAGACACAACTCATATCACACGAACACTTATGTGTCTTGACACACTTCAGACTCAAAGAAGAGGTATTTAATCAATCGCTAAATGGCAGCTGCCACGGGGCCGTTTCAAAATGGCAGCTACGGCTCTGAACAAGTGACGGAAGAATTTGAAATCCTTATTGCAGGGTCTGAAACACTGTGTGCCACCTTTACAAATTTGAAGTTTGTTATAAAAAATCGAAACTGGTAAATCATGACAAGCAGTGTATTGAGTATATACGTATGTAAAGTCCAGCACACCACTTGACTGTGCACCATGAAAAACAAAGGGCAAACTCATGATTACACCAGTATCAAGTTTTATTTTAAATATTTTAGAAATATGAATTATATTTTAATTAAGTTACCGTATAAGCTTAAATAGCCCTAATAAGCAATACAACTGGAGGAGTTGTTGTATGTTAGTGAGACAAAGCTTGTGTCACTGAGGTATGAAAGTCCTGGAAACAAGTGTTCAAGATCGCATAGTAGATTTACTTGTGCAGTGTTTCAGTTGCATGGTCTAACGTTGTTACCAGTGTAAATGCTCCCTCCTAATAAGTTTTGAACTCTTGTAGAACCAGAGAGTTTTGCAATTAATATCACAGATTCCACTTGCTGAAATAGATAAGCCCCGTAGCAAAGAAATAAGCCCCACATCTGCAACTGGCTGAAAGAAATAAGAAACGCAAGGCTGATTTGAGCTTATACAGTATTTATAAGTTGCAATACTAATTATAGTAAGTAATGATAGCAGTCTACTGTACAACTTACCACAGCATGTCTTTGTCAACCTCAAACTATCAACTGAATCCTTGCTCTTGTTCTTAGTTGCTTCTGAACACAGAAATAATGCCCAGTGTACCAACAACAGAACACCTAATTTGCTATTGCATACTAGCAACAGGAGTAGATGTATTGTGATCTTCAAAAGAACATCTCACAGGAGAGTGGCTGTTACTATAAGACAAACAGATAGTTAGTCTAACACGTGTAACTGAACTAATAATGCAAGACTACTTGCAGTGTTGCTGACATGATTGGACCAAAATCAGGATCTTAGAAAAGATACATAACAACGGCTTAGCAAAATGTTAGCATTGTTTGACATCAAATTACACGCAATCATGCACTTAAGCATAACCTGCAAATAGGAAGTTACCTCTAGTGGCAAAAGTGTGGCTCTGCTTCTTCCCTTTCTTGTTTGCTGTATTTGCACCACTATACTGACTGCAAGGCAATAAACAGGCCTGCAACAGGAATGCGATATGTTACTGCCAGTTCCTCCTGAAGACAATGCAACTGCTTCTTTAGCCTGTCAACATCTTTTCTGTTTCAGAAAAGATGTTGAAGGTTTCAGAAGGTTGTTTGAACAACCTTCAAACTGATCTGTTTCAGGTATTTTCTGTTGATAACAGTAATCCACGATCAGCACGGTTGTCGCAACCCACAACAGCACACCGCAAGTTTTCATTGTGATAATAAAGTCCCGAATGTCCTCCAGCATGTGCGCACGTGAGTACGTTTACGCCTACTACAACCGGTCTTACAGTCTACAACCGGTCTTACAGTCTGCAAACGCTAAAAATCAGAAAGTTCTAAGACAAATTGGACCCGAAAGTTTCCTAGCTAAGACCAAGAGTGAAACAGCTGACAATAAGCTAACAGAGTTACTAATGGCATCAACTGAATCAGCACTATACTGGACTCTGCTCATCTTCTGCAATAACAGTTACACTCTTGCATTGTATTGCTGCATCACAATTGAGAATGGAGTCGTCCAGTAATATTTGAACTCATCTTGTGTGCATTCAGTTGTCTGCATGTCTGTCTGTCTGTCTTTCAATGCATTTTTATACAACAAATTAAGACATCAATGCTAATATATGTGATAAATTGTAAGAGATTTATGTGCACTGTCTCTCTGCCTGTTAGCTGTATTTTGCCTGCCTGTAAATATATAGATCAACTATAGCACCATAGCATGCAGTAGCAGTCATGGACTAGTGCATGGGCCACCATGCAGAGTAAGGACCGGGCAACTACAAACTTCACTGATGGTTGGCCGGGGACAAATTAGAGATAAGACATTTGTCATACACTGCAAAAAGTAGCAACTAAGTGAAAATACAAAAATACGCAGCAGAGAAGTTGGAAGAATCTGTATAGCCTTCTGCATAGTTCTCATTCACTCACACTTTATATTGGACGATGGTCATACTGAACAGTAGTTTATGATATGTTTGTCTGTCATTCTGTGGCAATGAACTACATTTAGTTAATATGATTAAAAATATGAGGTACTGATACCGGGTAGCTCTGCTTTTGCAAATAACCTAATGAAAGGTGCACAATGTGGACAATTTCTTAAATATTCTATTGCATTGAGATAAACAATTTTACAGCAGGTTGGTAATTATCAAAGGTGAAGTCTAGTATGAAGTTTAGTGACTGGAGGGGTATTTACCAGAAATGATTGATCTATTTATCTGGTTTGCTGTTTTGTGAGCTGTCACCACCGGAGTCAGCGAGACTTTACCTTGCACATCTTTATTCGATTTATCTGATTCTAAAACTTTGACAAAGCACGATGTACATCGAAGTTCTTTTGTTATTGATATTGGTGTATGTTATGTGTAATTAACAACTTTTGCATGTTTTGTTATAGGTGCAAGACGTCACCTCCAAAGTATGCCAGGAAAGTTTTAGGCCAACTTTTCTCGAAGAAAGAACAGAAGGCATGCATATTCAGAAAAGTTGGTCCGAATTCACGGAAAGAGCTTTCTTCGACTCGATGCAATATTATTACGAGTAAGGCAACGATGCACAGTGTATTAGAGAAAGAATTAAAGTACCTCGTCACCCAACCGTTTCGCAACAATGTGCTATAGTTAGCTAGCAAACGTCCGTAATTCTAATTTCTAAAATCACTAATACTAATTTTAAACCCAGCCTTCGAAACTATTTACATATTTTAGATAATTTCCATACTTACCTAACGAACCTCTCATATTCATAACTACATTTAAATTTATTTATTACAGAACGGGAAGCTACATCACAACAAGTAGAAGTTACTAGTGCCACACAATCCTACGTTACTAGACACAAGCTTCACATTTTGCTGCTCACTCTGTTGTGCATTGCTGGAATGTTACTTTTCATCATACAATGGAAAACATGTACAGGTATGCACCTACCAATCAAATCATCTACACAGAATATATCAATATCATTTGTTGATTTCAGACAACACTCAAATAGACGTAACATGTCTGGAGAAAGAAGATCAATCACAAACAGTAATTATCATTTTGCCATGTTGTGGAAACTGCCAATCTCAAAATTTGAGTCAAAAGAAAAGGCAAAAATGCAGCAAAACGAAGCCAGCCAGAGCAGCCACAAAACAACAGAATACAAAAACAAAAAAGCTTTGAACGAGTAAAATGACTGGCTATGATAGATACATACCTAGTATTGTGCAAACAAGTAATAACTTTTTCATGGTTTGAGCATATATGTATGCTAGTGTAGTGGTTGCTGACAACATTGAATATGTGTATAGATAACAGTATAATACTCAACGGGTTACATGAACCTAGAAGCATTAGCATACAGTTGACGAATAAGTCAATCAACAAAACTTGTTTAACTAACTTAGCATAGTTAGTGTGTGCTTGTCTATTGCTGCTAATACACACATGATATACTAACAAGTAAACCAACCCATCCACTGCCAACGTCTGCATGTTGTCAGTCAAACAGTTATGCACAAAGCAAAAAATTGATTCTGACAGACTACATCACAACTAATATTAATTAATTAAATGGTCCAATATAAGATGTAAACGTTAGTGTTAAAATTATCCAGCCTAGAAAATAGTCTCACGCATGTCCAATGCCGGGAGTCATCATCGCTCCCATGACGTGCCGTAGACTATCAGAGTTCCAGTTTATTCGCATTAGGTGCAGAGAATGAACGCAAAAGCAGGTACAGTGTAGTAGCAGTGGCGTACTGTACATGTACTACATACATTCATGACACTATCTATTTATCAGGAGGCGTATACACGACACATACTTTTAGTTGCCTAGCGTGCGAGGCTAAAGTAGGATCGTGATTTTACAGGCTTTGGAAACCTTCCCGTCTAAAATATGGTTTCCATTAATCCTTCTTTACGAAAGCACAGTCCTAGACTCCTAGATCGATATCTACTTGCATTACATCGAATCCAACCTAGACGTTTCCTGCCAAATGAGTGTGTCGATTTCTACCGTCAATGTCCACCACGTCAATATGCTGGTCCGCACAGCTGCTCGCGTACAGCGTTACCAGCAAAATGGCGCCGTCTTTTACCTCGCAACGAAAGAATGCGCATGTTTACGTGCTGCAAGTGGTATCGGACTCCACTAAAGCACTAAAAGAACCGACCCAATAAATGCTCCATATATGCCCCTGAAATCTTGGGTTCTTCACTGCATATTGAGGCCGCATGTACACGTTGCATGCACATTACGTATGGCTCACACGAAATGTGTGAGCGAAAACGTTGTGTAAAGTATATTTACACAAGTTTATATTTAAGTCCGACCGTGTCTAAGCGCATGAAAACGAATGTAAGCTCGCGGACACGAGCGTAAATATACGGTATCGCATAGAACAGCGGCTTACACGCAATCGTGAGCTTACACTGTGGTGTCAAGGCAACCACGCATTACCATGGATTCTAAGCTAAATGCGGTATTGCCGCAC